>NC_068422.1:36000719-36300719 GCF_023373465.1 Oncorhynchus keta
TCAAAAACTGAAAAATTGGGCGTGCAAAATTATTCAGCCCCCTTAATTAAGTTAATACCTTGTAGCGCCACCTTTTGCTGCGATTACAGCTGTAAGTCGCTTGGGGTATGTCTCTATCAGTTTTGCACATCGAGATACTGAATTTTTTTCCCATTCCTCCTTGCAAAACAGCTCGAGCTCAGTGAGGTTGGATGGAGAGCATTTGTGAACAGCAGTTTTCAGTTCTTTCCACAGATTCTCGATTGGATTCAGGTCTGGACTTTGACTTGGCCATTCTAACACCTGGATATGTTTATTTTTGAACCATTCCATTGTAGATTTTGCTTTATGTTTTGGATCATTGTCTTGTTGGAAGACAAATCTCCGTCCCAGTCTCAGGTCTTTTGCAGACTCCATCAGGTTTTCTTCCAGAATGGTCCTGTATTTGGCTCCATCCATCTTCCCATCAATTTTAACCATCTTCCCTGTCCCTGCTGAAGAAAAGCAGGCCCAAACCATGATGCTGCCACCACCATGTTTGACAGTGGGGATAGGGTGTTCAGGGTGATGAGCTGTGTTGCTTTTACGCCAAACATAACGTTTTGCATTGTTGCCAAAAAGTTCCATTTTGGTTTCATCTGACTAGGGCACCTTCTTCCACATGTTTGGTGTGTCTCCCAGGTGGCTTTTGGCAAACTTTAAACGACACTTTTTATGGATATCTTTAAGAAATGGCTTTCTTCTTGCCACTCTTCCATAAAGGCCAGATTTGTGCAATATACGACTGATTGTTGTCCTATGGACAGAGTCTCCCACCTCAGCTGTAGATCTCTGCAGTTCATCCAGAGTGATCATGGGCCTCTTGGCTGCATCTCTGATCAGTCTTCTCCTTGTATGAGCTGAAAGTTTAGAGGGACGGCTAGGTCTTGGTTGATTTGCAGTCGTCTGATACTCCTTCCATTTCAATATTATCGCTTGCACAGTGCTCCTTGGGATGTTTAAAGCTTGGGAAATCTTTTTGTATCCTAATCCGGCTTTAAACTTCTTCACAACAGTATCTCGGACCTGCCTGGTGTGTTCCTTGTTCTTCATGATGCTCTCTGCGCTTTTAACGGACCTCTGAGACTATCACAGACTTGATTACACACAGGTGGATTGTATTTATCATCATTAGTCATTTAGGTCAACATTGGATCATTCAGAGATCCTCACTGAACTTCTGGAGAGAGTTTGCTGCACTGAAAGTAAAGGGGCTGAATAATTTTGCATGCCCAATTTTTCATTTTTTTATTTGTTAAAAAAGTTTGGAATATCCAATAAATGTCGTTCCACTTCATGATTGTGTCCCACTTGTTGTTGATTCTTCACAAAAAAATACAGTTTTATATATTTATGTTTGAAGCCTGAAATGTGGCAAAAGGTCGCAAAGTTCAAGGGGCCCGAATACTTTCGCAAGGCACTGTAGGTGACTGGCTAGACTGAAAACTCTCCTTCCAGACTCACATTAAACATCTCCAATCCAAAATTAAATCCAGAATTTGTCTTCCTATTTCACAACAAAGCATCCTTCACTCATGCTGCCAAACATACCCTCGTAAAACTGACCATCCTACTGATCCTCGACTTCAGTGACGTCATCTACAAAATTTCCTCCAACATTCTACTCAACAAATTGGATGCAGTCTATCACAGTGCCATTCGTTTTGTCACCAAAGCCCAATATACAACCCACCACAGCTTTTGTTGACTGGCCTTCGCTTCATACTCGTCGCCAAACCCACTGGCTCCAGGTCATCTACAAGTCTTTGCTAGGTAATGCCTCACCTTATCTCAGCTCACTGGTCACCATTGCAGCACCCACCCGTAGCACACGCTCCAGCAGGTATATCTCACTGGTCACCCCCAAAGACAATTCCTCCTTTGGGTGCCTTTCCTTCCACTTCTCTGCTGCCAATGACTAGAACGAACTGCAAAAATCCATGAAGCTGGAGACTCATATCTCCCTCACTAGCTTTAAGCACCAGCTGTCAGAACAGCTCACAGATCACTGCACCTGTACATAGCACATCTGTAAATAGCCCATCCAACTACCTCATCCCATAACTGTATTTATTTATCTTGCTCCTTTGCACCCCAGTATCTCTACTTGCACATTCATCTTCTGCACATCTACCATTCCAGTGTTTAATTGGTATACTGTAATTACTTCGCCACCATGGCCTATTTATTGCCTTACCTCCCTTATCTTACATCATTTACATGTATTTAGACTTTTTGTACTGTATTATTGACTGTATGTTTGTTTATTCCATGTGTAACTCTGTTTTGTATGTGTCAAACTGCTTTGCTGTATCTTGGCCAGGTCGCAGTTGTAAATGAGAACTTGTTCTCAACTAGCCTACCTGGTTAAATAAAAGGTGAAAAAAAATAAATGAAATCAACATTTTTTAAATATTACACATTAGGATCTCGGCCTGATATATGCTTTTAAACATCTGAGCAAGCTCCACTCATTGCACTGAAGCCGTCGTAGCCTTGACCACGGCATTTGTTCACAGATATCCACTTACTTTCAATTAGTTAAATTATTTATTTTTCAAGGCCTGAGGCACTTTGATCAGTCACATTCTTGAAGCTCAATAAACAAATACTTAGCTTCCTATTATATATGCGATTTGAAAAGGTTTATTCATGTTTTTTTGGAGGGTTAGTGTCAAAATGATTTATTAAATAAATACAGAAAATAGACATTGATGGCAGGCGCATAGGCCCCCCACTCCCACCCTTGTGTGGGCTACAGGGGTGCCTGGTATGCCAGTGCCCGTTAGTCACTGCATTTGTGGCATAACCTTGAAACACACACTCAGCCATTTACTCAAACACACATTCATACCCCACCTCCACACACACCTCCACACACAAATTGACACACACTTTCATCTCATAACAGGAGGGTCCTCTCTCCCTTTCACATCATCCACCTTGACTTTATCATTAAGTAATTAAAATCTTAACAGCATAAACAGGATTGTGTATGTACGGGCATATAAACATCTGTATTAGCAGATTTGTATTAACAAATGTGTTCAGCAGCACGCCATCCGCATCAAAGAACTATTTTCATCGCGATTAGACCAAGGCTTATTAGTTCATGTTTGAAAATAACAAACACATTCATTTTTTTCTCCATTTCTATCCTCATGAATTCGGTTTTGATTCACTCTGATGTGGCCTAAAACAGCTGCCAGGTGAATGGTGATGAAAGTAAAAATAGAAAAATAAAACAGACAGAAAAGTTTGCTCACACGACTGGGTTGCAAAAATGTCTATGGTGAAACAACCTTGACAGTTGGCTTGTTTTGACAGACAGAAAGCACCCAGGGAGGAATGAATGTATAGAACTATGCAACACTAGCTCAGCATTGCAGCTCTGTAGGCGTGTATGTGTATGCGTGTGTGTCTGTAGTTTGGGTGCATGAGAGTGTGGGTTTATGGGAGTCTGGGTATGTCTAATTGGACTCCCACATTAAGAGTGGGGATATTTCCACAGTGATTAAGGCGAGACAGAAGCATAAACAAATCATTTCAAAGCTGCAGTTTCTGGGCCAACAGTAGCGGTATATGGCTAAAATCACTGGGGAAGCCAAGTGTTGTGATAATTGTGTTGTTTGCTCTATAACCTGTTAGTTCATATACTTTGCGACCATGATACACATGTACAGTAGGGCAAAAAAGTATTTAGTCAGCCACCAATTGTGCAAGTTCTCCCACTTAAAAAGATGAGAGAGGCCTCTACTTATTTTCCACCATAATTTGCAAATACATTTTTCAACATCCTACAATATGATTTTCTGGATTTTTTTTCTCATTTTGTCTGGCATAGTTGAAGTGTACCTATGATGAAAATTACAGGCCTTTCTCATATTTTTAAGTGGGAGAACTTGCACAATTGGTGGCTGACTAAATACTTTTTTGCCCCACTGTATATAGGCCTAAGTCCGAGACAATAAGAAGACACTGTGGCAGAATAAATTCATCCACAACTTTGTTTCATCACAAAACCAAAGAGCAGCATCTGTCCGGTGGAGTTCACAAAGCATTTTACCATATATCACAAACAGTTACATGACCTACAGCATGGTCAGCCAAGTTAATGTTTCTGACATTTTCAAACTACTAAACAACTATTGATTTTGAACACTGTAGAGTTACCGCAGAAACTTCCTCCACTATTCCAGCACCATTTCAACATCATCAAATCACTATGCTTGGTCTAATACAGTGACAACTAAAATATTCCAAAAACAATTTAGTCCGATTAACGTAAACTAAATATAATGTGGCTGTCCATGGTACTGATTTATGTGTGTGTGTGTTTGTGTGTATGTGTTTGTGTGTGCATAAGTAGTGTGCGTATGTAGTAATTCTTATTTTTATTATTATATATACAGTTGAAGTCAGAAGAGGCGAACACACACACACACACACACACCTTAGCCAAATACATTCAAACTCAGTTTTTCACAATTCCTGACATTTAATCCAAGTAAAAAATCCCTGTTTTAGGTCAGTTAGGATCATCACATTGTGAAATTTCAAAATAATAGTAGAGAGAATGATTTATTTCAGCTTTCATTTCTTTCATCACATTCCCAGTGGGTCAGAAGTTTACATACACTCAATTAGTATTTGGTAGCATTGCCTTTAAATTGTTCAACTCGGGTCAAACGTTTCGGGTAGCCTTCCACAAGCTTCCCACATCAAGTTGGGTGAATTTTGGCCCATTCCTCATGACAGAGCTGGTGTAAATGAGTCAGTTTTGTAGGCCTCCTTGCTCGCACACGCTTTTTCAGTTCTGCCTGCAAATTATCCATAGGATTGAGGTCAGGGCTTTATGATGGCCACTCCAATACCTTGACTTTGTTGTCCTTAAGCCATTTTGCCACAACTTTGGAAGTATGCTTGGGGTCATTGTTCATTTGGAAGACCCATTTGTGACCAAGCTTTAACTTACTGACTGATGTCTTGAGATGTTGTTTCAATATATCCACATAATTTTCCCTCCTCATGAAGCCATCTATTTTGTGAATTGCACCAGTCCCTCCTGCAGCAAAGCACCCCCACAACATGATGCTGCCACCCCCGTGCTTCACGGTTGGGATGGTGTTCTTCGGCTTGCAAGCCTCCCCCTTTTTCCTCCAAACATAACAATGGTCATTA
The DNA here is from genome assembly GCF_023373465.1 of Oncorhynchus keta. NCBI lineage: Eukaryota > Metazoa > Chordata > Actinopteri > Salmoniformes > Salmonidae > Oncorhynchus > Oncorhynchus keta. Next base: position 36,005,919 of record NC_068422.1, read on the forward strand.
TGGCCAAAAAGTTATATTTTTACTTCATAAGACCAGAGGACATTTCTCCAAAAAGTACGAGTTGCAAACCGTAGTCTGGCTTTTTATGGTGGTTTTGGAGCAGTGGCTTCTTCCTTCCTTGCACACACTATTTTTTATATGAATTCCCAGCAGAACCTCAGTAACGCAATTCAAGACTGGTGATCATTCATACACAGCTATTTACTCTCCCTAACATGCAAACAAAGGAGCACTGAACCACTATCTTTCCTGTGCCCCGATCCTATCCTTAAACACAACCCCCTAATCATACAGAAAAGAAAGGTTTCAATACAGCGGAACAGATTAAATAAGAAACAACCACCGTGCGTAAGGAGGCAGGCCGCAGCAGTGTCTCCACTCCATGACTTTTAAGAAGGGGTTGGAGAGGTGGGAGTGATGGAGCTGTGATCCAAGAGAGGGAGAGTGGAGAGGAGCGAGAGAGAGAGACAGGAGGCTGATGAGTGGTTAAATATTCATAAAGGTTGACCGGGGGATCAGTTATCCGCGGGGCCCTGCCTGTCGATAGAGCAGGAGATAGAGGAGCCACCAGGAGACCACAGCATAATGAGCACACACACAGAGGGACCAGTGGTGTGCTACTGATGACATGCAAATGCATATACACACTCCCACACACAATGGCTACGTCCACCCCTACAAGTATCATACTTAAATACAATCCTGTAATAGGTATGACCACAAACCCACCCACACACGACACAATAGGGCTGCCCCCGACTAAAATATTGGTCGACTGAGAGTTGTTCTCTCAACCAATCCATTGGTCAAAATGTTAATACATAGGACACACCCTGTTTGAATTAAATCAACTATATGTAAACTACTGAGCTTGGCTGATGCTTTAAGCAACGCGATTAAAAATTAAGACACACAAATTACTAAAGAGGGAGCCAGGGATCAATATAGCCTAACCAGAGAAGAAAAACACCTGTTCCCGAACCCTCCTCCTTCCGCTGGCTTTCGAAGATGCTGCCGTTACGCTCCTGAGGTTGCCAGTAATAGGCTACACCAGCTCTCTGCAACCTTTTCCATTTGGAGTGCCAAGTTATCCTACCATTTCTACTGTTCTGCGTGCAAGTTATGATTTAAATATGTACATTTTCTTTTGTGGAAAAGTTTAATTTAATTTATAAGAAAGTCTTCCTATGTCAACACCAATGTCATGTGGGTAAATCAAAATCCTGTCTGAAATGATACAAATCTAAAAATAACTTATATTGCCAATATGTTATAATTACACAAACCAACAAATACAAACATTGCAACCTGCAGGTAGTACATATCCTGCTAAAAATAAATATCCTATGAATCACATTAGCTACCCACAGCCTGTCTGCAAGGAACTTGAAACATTGTATCAACTATTAACTTGGTCGGCCAGAAGCTGGCCTAGCAAACTTGAAACATTGTATAAAATATTCTGGGCCCTCAGAGTTTCCCTGTCAGTGAGCTCCGGACAGACAGACACAGCTGTAGGCTATTTGCACAAGGGATAAGAAGTAATCAGATAGGCCTATTTTATGATGCTTCCACCGGATCAGAGAATTTAAAAAAAAATTCTTATACAAATATTTTTCAAATAGGCTATGTTGAGGAACTATTGTCATTCTTAATGTATTTTGAGAAGCTCATCATTGATAGTGAATGTAGCCTAGGTTGTGTGCTCTGCAAACAGCGTGTCCACTCCTACAGTACAATGACAACGGTAAAATAGGTCAAAATAATATATTGAATGCATTAACAAAAATGACAGTAACCAAACAAACATTGTAGATTAGAAATGTACTACTGGTGATACTGGTGTGCTATCCCTGCAGCCTTCAAAATGAATTAGTTCACTCAGACAGGCGTGAATTAAACAGATGTCTCATGTGTCATACATTTTTTAAAATATATTTGCCACTGCTCGACTAAAATAATGTTGTTGACCAACAGCCTATCAAACCAAACGATCGACCAGTCAACTTAATGGGTTCAGCCCTACTACACGAACACATTTATTCCACGCCAACATAATGTCTATATCTCTACATATACAAAGCACATAGGCAGTAAGTAAAACAGATCCAAATGGTCTGGAATGGAGATGGAGTGGAGCTGCATTTGTCACTTCCGTCAGTGGGACAGTGGGCCCATTACCTTGATAAACATGCATCATCAGAGATAATGTGCCACACACACACACACACACTGAGGATTGGACGCACACAGTGTATTGATGTGATTGGCCTGAGTGTGCTGCTATGCGGATTGATCCATACTGGGGGCCCTCTTCTCCATCTCACAGAGGGGATTGGAATTAAATTAACTCCACTCTGTCCATCCAGTTTCCTCTCTATGAGGAGAGTCCTTGGACACTGACCACAGGAGTGATAAAACGACTGAAGATGGCGAGATGGGAATACCAGAGAGAAAAAGAGAGTGTTGGGTGGATAGCGAGATGAGAGTCAGGGGAGAGGGGCAGGAGGAAGAGAGAGGGAAAGAGAGGGATGGATTAAAGATGAGAGTTAGAGAAAAGGCTAAAAGGGAGAGGGGAAGGGAACAATAAACAGTGAAAGGGAGTGAAAAAGGTGAAGATGAGGGAAGAGAGATGGTGTAGTAAAGGGAAATAGATGGGATAATGGAGGAAGGGAAAGAAGGTGTCAAGGTAAGAGGTATACATTGACAGTTATGTTGGGAGGTGGAGAGAGATATGAAAAAGAGTGGCATCTGAGTGCAAAATAGATCCTTCAGGAATCTCTCTCTCACACACACTCTCACTCTCACACTGACACTCACACTCATTCACATTCACACTCATTCACACTCACTGTTTCAGCCCTTCAACCATATACTTATAATCAGTGACAAGCTACTCACCAAAATGTGCTTGTGAGGTCACTTTTTAAAGCAGAATAACAGTCTGTTTACAGTATGTTTAGAAACATTACTCTGTCATAAGTGATCTATACACACCACTTTCCTAAACTTTTGACTGTGTCATCTATCATTTTGGGAAAGTAATTCACAGAAAAGAGAGAAAATATTAGAGATTTAAGGAGAAACCGTTTGAAAAACTCAACAAAACATGGGTAATAGCTACTACCTACTTCGATGCGCACACCTTGCTGTGCCAGTTGCGGGCAGCCAGCAGCCTGTATTCATCTACATATCCCAGGGGGAACCGCTGTACTATTCTCATTCTCTTTGAAGGCATCTACTCTCAGCGTTTTGTGATGCAGCTATTCAAAGTGTAGGAGGTGAAGATCCCCAAAAGAATGAAATAGGCCTAAGCCTTCAACAACAAAAGGCAGTGGAACAAACTGTACCAGGGGAAATGTACTTAGCCGGGACTTAGCCGTTTATAGAACATTGAAATATAAGTCTAGATGTATTCAAAAGTTCAAACAAATGTTTTTGGGGTATATGTATAGTTTCAATAATCTAGCTAATCATCCTGATATCCTGGCACAGCAGCTATGCTAACCACATCCTATGCTTGATTGAAGCTGGATGATTTATGTGAAACTCGATTTCATGGGCAGTTGACAGTGAAACATTCAATCACGATCCAAACACTAACACATGCCATAGCAGTACAACAATACTTCACATCAGTTAACCAAGCATTTGTAATGTGTGTGTGCCATACAAAAAAGTTATGCTTAACCCTAAATGTTTAACACATGTTCTGTTTGGCATAGTGGTAGTCTTATCATTAATATTGTGTGGGCACTAGGGGCCAAGCAGGCATTTTCTCAGCTAATTAACCAGCCCATGTTTTTGAGGACACTCTGCTCTCAGCTTAAACAAGGCTATTGATCCTGATGGGAGATAGATGGCTTGCTGGGTTTGATTAGCATGCTGCATGGACAAGATAAGACAGCACAGTGAAATACCAGAGTGGAAGCTAAAGTCCTTCCCAGGCACATCGCTTCCAAGATCTCTTCGTTGCGACTGGGACTAAGTTAGCAAAATCTTTAAGCATGCATGTGTGTGTGTGTGTGTGCGTGTGCGTGTGCGCGTGTCTGTGTGTGTGTGTGTTGATGCTAATCACACACCCCAGTCACACAAACCATTTGGGGCAATAAAATGCTAGACAGCGCTGCATCTCTGGGAGTTAGAAAAAAAACTAATGCTATAAAACGCATAGCACCTCATCACCAAGTTTGATGACTAATGTATGGCAGAGCAGGCCCGAGGGACCTAGCCGAGTCTCGTACTAGAGTTGTTCATTTGTTTTCACGCCAACAGCGATTCTCATCAACTTGTACACTGTGACAGTCATTCAGGACACACTTCACATCTCCCCCTCAAGGTTTGCCTCTCACTTTCTCTGAACTGCAAAGGCAGCTGTCGCTGAGTCTCTCCAGAGCTATTAACTACTAACTCATATCTAGTATGTTAGCGGAAAAGCCTCTGGTCCTTGCCTCCCATGTGAAATTATTAGGACCATAATATTTCTCAGTCCAGACCCATGCAACCCGATGAGATAAAATACAGAGACTATACCAAGGGCACATAAACTTTCATGGTAAGGGAAAAGTTCTGGCCCAAATCTGCACTCTTGAGGATGTACAGTATAGCGTCGATGTATGCGCTGGTTACAAGGCTATGTGGGTTAGAATATGAATAGATGAGACTGGTGTTGGAAAGCTGATCCAACCATTCCCTCCAGTGTTTCGGGAAAATAAATAGATACACAACTCTGATGAATAATGAATAATGAATTAGATGACAGAATTGTTATACATGTAGTCGGATCAGAGGGGATTAATCTAAACCTCATTTATAATCCGAGGTCCATCATCAATTCAAGGCATTGGGTAAATTAGCCTAATCCATCCACACTGTGTGTGTGTGTGTGTGTGTGTGTGTGTGTGTGTGTGTGTGTGTGTGTGTGTGTGTGTGTGTGTGTGTGTGTGTGTGTGTGTGTGTGTGTGTCAGGTTAAGTATGACATGAAGTAGCCTGTGCGGTTTTGAGAACATGCAGAGAGCAAAGTGGCCACTGCCATGGCCAAATGACGTGGCGAGCTGTGCCAATCCCAGATGTGGCACAGTAAGGCGCCTTCCCCAGTTCCCCTTCATTATCCTTTCAGGGAAAATAGGTGCCACAAGGACACAGTAAACATTCAGGGTGGAGAGGGTGTTTGGTGACCCATTTTTTACCATATTGGATGTGTAACCGTGGCAACATCACTGCCAGGCTGCCAGCTGCCTGAGGTTTACTCACAGCTCAAAATTATTATATTACTTGGTATATTCATGTGAATACATGTGAAAACAAAACAAATTAAGCATATTGTGGCTCAGACAATATTTACTTTCATTTGTTAAGCATAATACAGATTTATGATCTTAATTTGAGCCAGTTTGCTACAGCAGCAAAATAATCCTGCAGCAACAGGAAATGTGAATTATTATGTTTAATTTAATGAATTGACATTTTTGTAGGGGTTGATGAATTTGACATATTTGGGAAAATGTACTTTTACATTTCTGAGTGGAAATTACTCAACTTCAGAAGCCTTTTTAAACCTCAAATACACTACACGTTTTAAATATGTTGAAACCATTAACACTAGAACCGCCTGGCCTTTCATCCTATAAGTACCCAGTAGAGAACGTTGCGGGGCATCTCCTTTAGCATATGCATCAGATGCATATCAACCTGCAAAGTGCGCAAACATAATCACCAACGTTTGACGAATAGTGCATCAACTATTGTAAAACAATTAATTGCATGAGGAAATATTTGTGGAAATATATCAATTTATTTAAAAAATAACAATCATTATTAGTTAGATAGAATCAAGGATTGGTTTTGTATGATTTTACAAAGTCCTAGAAGAAACAGACCTACGGCCTATTTTAATTTCCCTTACAATGAAAACATTAGTGCAATCCATTTGATCAACTTTATTTGTAACTTTTGATTAGTAATAGTGTTACAGCAATTCATAAAAGTCCAGTTACAGCTTATTTTGACAAAGTAGAAGGTAAAAAGATAATAATATAACCAGTCAGGTGTGCAGAATTAATGATTTGCTGTATTCCTAAACAGAAGCACCAGTGCATGAACAATTATAAAGGATTAATTGCATAAAGAAATATTAGTGGAAATATATTCATGACAAGATATTAAAACAGCCATTTGTTGATTGTATCAGACACTGTAATGTGCCCTTACACCCGTGCCTGTATGCATGAATCAATCTCCTTTTCTTTTCATGGTTTGGGTCCATGTCAGCACACAGCTTCGGGGCTTTGTGTGAGCAAGCCCCAAAAACAAATCGGTTGCACTGCACACAGTTTACATGGGCGTTGTTTCGTGTGCGTGCACCTGCCGCAGGTGTCTCATAATCTCTCTGAAGGGTAGCGTGGCATGGTCTCTCTGAGTTCACCCCATACCTATCAGACCCAAATGACTCCACATCCATGCTCTTTCCATCATATGCCCCGCGGACATACAAGAGTGCAATAAATGCTTTGAGTTCATCCATAGACATGTCCCACACACTGTTTCCTTTTCTGTGTGTAGGACAATGTCTGATGTGCTGCAACATATAAACTCACCACTTTTTTTCTACCCAAACTGTGAGATTCCTCCCAGACTCATGTCTCACCGTGGCAGTGGGGTTCACAGTCTCAGTTGGCCCTGTTCGGGCTTTTCTGCGGTGAGGCTCAGGCATCGGAGGCGGACGCTCAAAGTCAACATCAGAATCAGATGAATACGTTTCATCAGCCATGTCGATTTCAAGCTCAATATACTCAATGATTAGTAATAAAACAATCCAATAACAGTTTATTTTTACAAAGTAAAACGTTAAAGAGAATGGCATCAACCCGCAAGGTGCGGGGACAAATTATTAACATGAGTGCCAACGCTGATATATACGCATAACACAAACTCATTGTTACACCATTGTCTTTCTAAATTCAAATCCGAAGCCTTTACCCTCCTTATCATTCAGTTAGGCCTAATTTAAATTCAATTTTGAAGTATGACCCATTCATCCATTTCTTATTAATTCAGTGAGAAGACAGACGCATTAGCGCCTGGCTGGGTACCAACGTCCTACAGCACATTGTCTTGGCGGGTTAAATTGGGAATCGTTGTGAAAAAGAAACAGCTAAAAAGGCTCTAAATACTGTTCAGTTTGTGATTTTCAAAATTTGGACAAGTTAGCAATGTAAAATACAAACACCTTGGAAACGTCAGGGAAGGAGCAGGACATATTTGGGCGACAGATTTTTACCAAATCAAACGGCAGTGGCCGTTGTTCTATGGCGGTTCTAGTATTAAACAGGCCTGATAAAATATCAAATATGATTTAGTAGATTAAGTGGAACAAATGTTCCAATTGAGTTACACATGGCTTCCTTAGGCGATTACTCTGCTTATCTAAAGAACAGTGACAATGATAATCAAACAAACATGCCTGCTGCCTGCATGTACACAGATTGCAAAGAGTTTGATAGAACAATCCCATGAGTCATCATATTCCGCATAAGGCTAAGCTCTTTGAATACAGATGTTTCCCACCAAGTAATAGGGCCACCACCATAATACCTTGGTAGAAGGCTGGTGGCTAGGTTACAGCGTTCGGACAGTAACCAAAAGATTGGTTGTTTAAATCCAAGAGCCGGCAACAACTGCTCTCCAGGCACTGATGACATGAATGTTGATTTAGGCAGCCCTCTGTACCTCCCTGATTCAGAGGAAGACACATTTTGGTTGACTGCATTCAGATGTGCAACTGACTAGGTATCCACTTTCCTTTCCGTACCCATCCCTACAGGGAGTTTCATTAGTGTGAGATGGCTTCCATAAGCCATTGACCTACTGATTTCATCACAAAGATGACTGCTGTGATTTTAAGCAGTCTGAAGTAAAGAGGGAATTGAACAGTTTAAAGTTGATAGGCAGAATTGGTGGCACTGTGGAAACCTTAAATAAGTGTGTTTGTGGAGTTTTCGTTTTATTTCTGCATGTGTATCCTGAGAGGCCTTGGCATCTGTGTCAATGTAATTCATTACAAATGAACTGTAAGGAACAAGCAGAGAAAGGTGTAAAGCGTATTTTCAGGTTAACAAAAGGGATTAGCAGAAACAGATATAAATCGATCATAAATCAACTCAGTTTAATGCAAGTTTCAACAGGGAGATACCTCCAGCACAGAAGCAGAGAAAATGTCAAAGTAGCCTTCTCTGAGGATGCACTTATACATTAATCAGACAGTACAAAATGTTCTGTAAACACCAGCCTGAGAGGTTGGGAGGAAGTGACAACATCAGCGGCTACAGAATCACACCGTTTCACAGATACATTATCAACGTGCCCTCGGCTCAGTGTATCTCCAGTCTGATGTCAATCACTACCAACATATTTGACTTTAATAGATAACATACAACATCGAGGTTAGTGACTATCGGTCGTGGCACAAATAGAACACTGCAAAATCATGGGTATTACAGAAAGGGAAAACATAAATATGCTAAGCATTTAGTTAATTACGCCTAACGGAATATGAACTATATTAATCTTAAATACAGGAAACCCAAGTCACAAAGTTGGATTACTGCAGCTAGCATAACCACTGAGGAAAGGGACACTGATAAGCATGTACATATGTGCACGCACACACATACACAAAATCCATTCAATGTCGGACAATAGACTGTCCTTCAGTCTATTGTCCACTAGCAACATGATGAAAGGCTGGATCTCAAAGAAGAATAAAGCAATCTCATAGCTCAAGAGGAACACAAAGTATAGTACACACTATCTCTGTTCAGAAACACAATTGTTTGTAATTTACAATTTGTCCTTCGTTTTCCATTGTGCAATATTTATTCTCCATGCTTCATGGTCGCTCAATCTCATCAGAATCGACTAAATGTAAATGCAAACCACTAAGTGTAGTGTCTCACACATCGCGCAGAGCTTAAAAGCACAAAAGAGGCTCGCCATGAAATATATATGAGTCTAAACTTTGAGGATTAAAGGAGCTCCCCCCAGAGGAAGTTTCTGCCACTATTTCAACATAATTTCCTGTCCTAGAGAGGAAATGCATGTTTAGGTTCCACCTCCGAAGAATGACGAAGGCTTCTTATAAATATTCACTAATTAGTTGTGAGAATTTCTACGTGGAGCTGTTAAACATCAACAAATAGGGCATTGACAGCTACTAATGTACTTCCTGTAAAAGTTACGTCATACTGCAGCACACCATGCGGGCTGCCACAGAATTCTATGGCACGTTATTTAATTGTCAGCCATTGTTACCATTAATGCTAGTTAGTGCTAGTTTAACCATCAGAGGGCATCTTTGAGAAGCATTTGATAGCCTTCAATATTGGCTGTACTAGAGAATTTAAAACCTTTTTTGTAAGAACATAGTATATGGGACTGATTTTAAGAAATGTAGCTTAATTCATTTGATCCATATTATAGTGTTTCTATTCCAAGAAAAACTCAAATGTTAGGAAAATATGGAGCTGTGCAACGTGACAGTCGGGAGTAGGCTACGGTACTAAGAGCATAACATTTCCGCACCCTAATTGTAGTCTACCCAATACCCAAAAGGGAGATTCAGTGAAAATAAAAATCTCATTGATTTACCAAGACCAGTCCCCATGCTTGTCTCAGAGCAGTGAGAAATGGTGCTGAAATAGTTGACTACAGTTAGGCTATTGCTTCAAATCCTATTGCTTCTAACTTCAATATGCTTTTTAAATAAATAAGATCTAGACCACTTTTAAAAGCACATTATTCAACACTAGTGAGACTCATGTCGCCTACAGTAGGCCTGGAGCATATGGGAATATTGTTTTTATTACTTTACTAGGCAAGTCAGTTAAGAACAATTCTTATTTTCAATGACAGCCTAGGAATAGTGGGTGCCTTGTTCAGGGGCAGAACAACAGAATTTTAGCTTGCCAGCTCAGGGATTTGATCTTGCAACCTTCCGGTTACTAGTCCAACACTTTAACCACTCCGCTACCTGTCACCCCATGTGATGTGACTCTCCGCAAATAATTACATTTAGAGGATTGGAGGATTCTAAATTAATATCTAAGGGGCATTTTTCTATAGGGAAAATCTGATCTGTGACATAACACATATGGAATCATCTGGTAACCAACAATCGCTCTCATAAGACCCAAAGTTAACTCTGCTGCAGAGGATAAGTTCATTAGAGTTAACTGCACCTCATATTGCGGCTCAAATAAATGCTTCACAGAGTTCAAGTAACAGACACATCACAACATGAACTGGTCAGAGGAAACTGTGTGAATCTGGCCTTCATGGTCGAATTTCTGCAAAGAAACCACTACTAAAGGTCACCAATAAGAAGAGACTTGCTTGGCCCAAGAAACATGAGCAATGGACTTTAGAAATCTGTCCATTGGTCTGATGAGTACAAATTTGAGATTTTTGGTTCTAACCACCGTGTCTTTGTGAGATGCAGAGTAGGTGAACAGATGATCTCTGCATGTGTGGTTCCCAATATGAAGCATGGAGGAGGAGGTGTGATGGTGTGGAAATATATATATGGGGGAACGGAAATGATGCAGACAATTACAATGATAGAAGCCACAATCTGTCTGCAATATGAAAGCTGATTTACCCCCCTTTAAAAAAATGAAATAAATAAATACAGAATGTGCTTCATCAGGCTCTCTCTAGTCTGTATACCCAACAGAGTCATTAAGAATTCTGTTGCTCTCATTAGCGAACTAAAACACACTAACTCACACCTCCCATATCATCTTAAGGTGCGGTAGATCTTTAGGCTTAATAAAATGCATTAAAAGATGTACAGCCTAAAAGACGTTCTCTGGGCACCTCTTGTTATCTGCCTGCAGCATGATGATATACTGTGCATACGGTCACGTGGATGGATGCCTTGGCAGAGGACCAGAGCTATAATTTCTGGGAGAGAAATTATACCGCATATTTAAGCAACTGGCGGACGTCATCCGCAATGGGAAAGAGTCAGTCCTCTAATGAAGTCAGATCCTCCAAGACGATAAGTGAATTCACATTCACGTTAAATGTGTCTTTAGGTAGGAAAAACAAATTAGTGCAATACTGTGATGAATAAGAGTAAAAGATGAAAAGAAATCTCTTGCCTCAAGCTAGGAGAAATGGTGAAATGATAATAGTGTGGTGGCCAGATTGGGAGACATCAGTGATGCCATCCTCCGTCAAAGGTCAAACACACACAAAACAACATCAAAGAAACGCCCTTCTATCTAGATAATAACACGGCTCCTCCATGTGGTCCAGGATCACGGTAAGTAAAACAAAAAGAATAGCAAGATGAAAGAGTCCTACCTGATAAGGAGCAACATAATGTCAGGTTATGAGAAGAACCAGATGGAAGATTATCAAGCCTCAAAAGCACAGCCAGTACGGGATTAAAATGCAAGAGGAGATTCACTGATGAAATGGTGAGCAGGCATGTACACACACACACACACACACGCACTCGCGTATGGACACAGACAAGTGCATGCGCGCACACACACACACACACACACACACACACACACACACACACACACACACACACACACACACACACACACACACACACACACACACACACACACACACACACACACACACACACACACACACACACACACACACACACACACGAGAAGGCAAGGCAGGCATCCATCTGAATACACCCTGGTAAATCTAACTCTCAATAAAGTAAATATAAACCTCTAGCAGCTGTTATCTGGCTTCAGCAGGAGTCAAGGCAACGACAAGCCAGCATGTTGATGGTAATGGAAGCCTGAGCATCAACTACTCATCTCCTTCCATCCTAATGGCATGCACCTGGTCATCGTCAAACCCACCACAGTCAATCCCACGATACATGTGCTGTGCAAGGATTGAAAGAGAGCCTGTGTCTAGTAGGAGAAGCTGCTCTCTTCACACACACACCCTTCCCCCATATCCTGATGACTCTGGGCCTCACACACATTGCAAAATGGAGCAGTGGTTCAGTAAATTGCATTAGCTAGCGTTTAAGCACTACTGTTATGAGAGGGGAATTGAATCCCATATTTCTCTCATCTCACTGGCTTTCTATGTGTGTGTGTTGGTTGTGGTTAGATTTTTCCTCTCTGGGCATGTATATCATCGCCCTACATTCCCTCTAGAGTATGTGGGTAATAGAGAATAGGGGGGGGAGGGGGAGCGAGAGCGATACAATTTCAATGGGAGTTGTGAGATGAGATGAGCTATTCCCTCTCCGCTGGTATAATCTCCTCCCGTTCCCAGTGAGTCTCGAGGCCTTGCCTAACCTAGTCGTCTCTGAGTTGTCCCGGCTCCTTAATGTTTGAGGTTCAGGCCTGACTGAAAACAGCCAATAAGTATCTGCAGTATAACAGCCTGCAGTATCACTGCTCAGTCAGTGAGAGCAGTCTGACACATCTGAACTTGCTCCAACTACTTGACCATTACTTATTCCTCCACTTACCTATCATGACTCTGCCTTGTGTTGTCATAGTTCACTGAAGCATCATACTTTTCACCGCACTATAGTACTGTATAGGTAGAAAGGTAAAACATGTGTTTGAAAAAAAGAGCAGCAGGCATGTCTTTGTGATACAGAGATTCCTGTCTTGTGGAGTACGAGGAGAGAGACAGATACATTCTCTCCGACTCGTAAGTGGTGACTTCAACAGTTCTTCATAGCCAAGCCACCATAATAAAATGCATTCTCCATTTAAAGTGTGTATCTGTGCCATAAAACCGAGCAGTTTACTTATCTTATTGTTCTCTCACATAGCATATGTGAATATATCCCGTTCAAAGGCACTTAAATGGTTTGCCTTGCCCATTCACCCTCTGAATGGCACACATACACACAAGCCATGTCTCAAGGCTTAAAAATCCTTCTTTGACCTGTCTCTTCCCCTTCATCTACACTGATTGAAGTGGATTTAACAATTGACATCAATAAGGGATCGTAGCTTCACCTGAATTCACCTGGTCAGTCTATGTCAATGTTTTGTATACTCAGTGTAGAAGCATAACCAGATACAAGTCATTTGGGCATTTGTAGAAATGAATATTTGTTTATGGCAACTGTGAAAACACATTCATAATATAGTATGCATGGAATGATTAGAATAGCTCATTTACCAGCCAACAGAACGGACAGCTCAGTTGACTAACATAATCTGGCAGACACTGGCAACAAATGTTATAATATGTACATACGCTGTGTATCCTGTGATTGGCCTATGTCATATCTACAGGAAACTGCCAAAATAATGAAAACACTTGAGTAAATTAGGGATGCAAAGTATATTGAAAGCATGTACTTCCACACAAGTCTGGTTCCTAAGTTAAGTAAGCAATTACCATCCGGTCATGTATAAAAATGCCGGGCAGGCCATTATTTTGGCCAATATTTTGGCTACCATGGCTATGCCTGCATAGGATGACAATGTCCAGATCCAAAGGGCATAAGTGGTCACTAAATGGTTTGATTAGCATGAAAATTATGTAAACCATATGCCATGGCCGTCTCAGTCACCAGATATCAACCCAATTGAATACTTTTGAGAGATTCTAGAGCGGTGCCCGAGATAGCGTTTTCCACCACCATCAACAAAACACCAAATGATGGAATTTCTTGTGTAAGAACAGTGTCACATCCCTCCAATAGAGTGCCAGATACCTGTAGAATATATGCCAAGGTGCACTAAAGCTGTTATGGAACGTGGTGGCCCAACACCCTATTAAGACACTGTGCTGGTGTTTCCTTTATTTTGGTAGTTACCTGTTTACGTCTGTGGAAGAGGCTGTAAGACGGAGTGTCGAATAAGAGGCATTTCAAGTCAGCATCATAGCACCTCTACGCATACAGCTGGGCATCTAGCCCCTTATGTACTGACAAGTGATCAGACTTTTCTCAATCTGATTTGATATTTCCTATAACAACCACTGTTGTTTTGGTAAATCAGTATACTACCACTAGTACTCTCCCTGGAACTAATAAAATGGGATTACAAGTGTTTTTGTGTGATCAGCCAGACATGAAGGAACAGCTTTGAGTGAGGTTTTCCAGCCTCTGGAGATGGCAGTGGATCGTACCACATGTGCTACATGTTAACTCAGAGCCTTGGATGAGATACGACTGCAGAGCCTTAGTCTCAGCCACTCTTCCAGCAGCCAATGTAAACTGTCCCTGACGGATGTAGACTGGCGACCGCCATGACACCATGCCTCTCTTGCTCCAGAGCCTCCTACTCTTTGCTAAGGGATACACCCTATGACAGATTACATGCGTTTAGGCATGCCCAAACATGAAGATTACATTTAAATAGTCATGCATTGTTATGCATGGGAATCACTTGGCGCATGCCTTTAGATACTACAGTGGATGGAATATGTGAAAGAGGCTTTGGGGTCTATGATGGAAAGTTGCAGGGAAATAGAAAATGAGCGAGGTAAATACAAAATGGTATGTTGCATTGTAAATGCATATTGGGTGAATCAGACTTTTGTTTGCAACCTTCATTTTGCCAAGGACAATGGTATTTTACTCTAAATAATGCTGCTATAACAAAATATGTCATAGACCCTCTGGGGCCTCACCTTCATTTGGTTAAAGGCTGAGTGAAGACCACGAGAATAGTAGTGAGTTGTGAGGTGGGCGGAACATGTCTGTTGCTACACATGATACATTACTATACATTACTGCCTACCCTCCATCTCTCAACGAATATCCTATATAACAGTACACATTTATAATTGCACTCATCATTTGTCTCTCAATACTATCTCCATTTGTAAAGGTTCTTCATATATAAAAGAGTTTGAATCAATCTTGTTGTAGGCGAGTACTTTATGGGAAGGGGGATGTTTTCGTATTTCCGCTGCATGATTGTGTGCAGTTTGTTAAGTTTCCCAAATATATATGTTACATAGGCAAGGAGACATTTTCTTTTCATTACACAGAAAGTCAACAAAGTCCGTTTTTTTTACATCCATTGTGAACGACAACAGTTCCTCTCATTGCAAAAACAAATCTTTCCAACACTCCCCCTCGATAACAACCTAGCCTCGTGTGAAATAGAACATTGCCATAACTGATCCCATATCTCCACAGTTTGGTAAACAGGCGTGCACGCAGTGGATGTGGTTGGATGTAGTTTACAATCAAAGTTACCTGCTGCAGTATATCTCAGTGTTCTGTGTTCAGCTCTTTTGCTTCCAGCTGCTCTCTGTGTTTCATACAATGCGTCCATATGGCAGAGGGAGACACATTCATAACTAGAGTGCAGACCTGCTCACCGTCCAGCCATAGATGGAGCTCCATCATTGCAAAAGCCCACCATTCGATCCCATGGAATCTGTTTTTCGTCAATATAGCCACGCAGCACACTGAACATCCCCTGTGACGTTTCATGCTCGGTAATCGTGAGAAAGAACAATATGTCCTCGCGAATAGGAACCGCAGTCATGTATAGCGAACAAAAGTCAATCATTGCCATCACAGCTAAAGTCCATTTGGAGCGCATAGGCTGGGGGGGTTTTGAGTCGTTCAGTCAGAGTTTCCACTTGATTGCTAGCAATGGCATAAATATATTTTTAAACTGTTATCTAACAAAGGTATTGATGTGAGTTTCTGTGCCTTTGCCTCCCCACACATTGTTTTCACCATATCAATTGCGTCCGTTAATATCAAAGTCTCTGCAATAGTGTGGTGCTTCACAGCGTAGAGGGCCTAGCCATTCACCACAGGAATTATTCAAGTGCAGCCATCAAGTGTCCATTTGTGATAAGCATGCGCCTGTGAAGAAATGTAGAATCAGTGGAAGGGACAATCCCTGCTTTTCAGATAACTTGGCAGAATGAATTACAAAGAGAAATATATCTTGGGCTCAAGCTAGACATAGAAATGCTCCTGTTGATTGGGCCTCCTTCCGAGCGCTAAGAAACAAATGCACAGGTTTGATCAGGAAGTCCAAATCAGATTCAGATACTATCTAAATACAGTCACAGAGAAACAACCCACCGAGTTCTGAAGGGCTAATCAGTGTCAGGTTCTAATGTATCCAACGGCCTTCCTGACCATTTAATGATGGATTCTAATGAAGTGAAGGATAAAGCTGATACTGTAGGGGTCTTTAACATGTACTTCATATCTGCTGGTTCAGTTTTGATAATGATGGGGCTCACCTCTAATGTAAGCTCTGTTACAGTAAATAATGATATAGGCCCCCATGAGAACTATTTTATCTTTGAGCCTGTTTCTTATACTGAGGTCTATAAAGCACTAAAGGCAATAGACACTAAAAAGTCTGAAGGTTCAGACAACCTGGATCCCTACCTCTTAAATATAGCAGCTGGTATTATTACTGAACCTGTGGCTCACATTTTCAAGTTGAGTCTCTTGACCAATTCCATACCCAGCATTTGTAAATCAGCTTATGTCCTCCCACTGCTTAAGGGTGGAGATCCCTCAGATGCTAATAACTATCACCCTATCTCTAAACTCCCTATCCTGACCAAAGTCTATGAATCCCTAGTGAACTCACAGTTAAAAAAACATCTTAATTGAAAAGAACATACTGAGCAGGGTTCAGTCTGGCTTTAGATCGGGGCACAGCACCACAACTGCAGCTATGGCAGTGGCAAATTACATTATTAATACACTTGATAAAAAGCAACATTGTGCTGCTCTGTTTGTGGATTTATCAAAGGCCTTTTGATTCAGTTGACCATAAATTGTTTCTAGCTAGACTCAGAAACATTGGTCTCAGTGAAGGGACAGTAAAAATGGTTTAGGAAGTATCTTTCTGACAGAACACAATGTGTATAAACTGACAATCACAAGTCTAGCTTTCTTGAGATTAATATAGGTGTGCCCCAAGGTTCCATTTTAGCTCCAGTGTTGTTCTCAATTTGTATTAATGATTTGGGAAATGGGATGTAACCAGCAAAGTTACATCTATATGCAGATGATACAGTCATATATTCATGTGCTCCTTCTCTGGTTCAGGCTATTGAAGAGCTCCAGACTGCTTTTCAGTCACTGCAGGCCTCCCTTTATGGTCTCAAACTGATCTTGAATGTACAAAAAACTAAATGCATGACCTTTACCAGAGCTAAAACTCTGCCAGAGAACGTTAGCATTGTTACATCTGGTGGCTTATCCATTGAACAAGTGTTGTCCTACAAATACCTACTGTAGGTATTTGGTTGGATGACACGTTGTCATTTAAAGTTCATCTTGTGACAAATTTTAAATTGAAATTGGGTTTTTATTTTTGTAATAATGCTTGGTGACTTGTTGTATATGCATGCAGCCTCCTCTGTCTTACAGAGACTGGACTCTGTTTATCATGAACCATTGTGCTTTATTACAAATGCCAAGTCACTCAACCACCATTGCACATTGTACCAAATGATAGGTTGGACCTCACTCTATATGCACAGAAAGATACATTTGTATGTGTTCATCCTCAAAGCCCTATTGTGTAAACTACCTCTTTACCTCTGTAGTCTGGTCTCCTTCAACACCAGCAGTTACCATACCCAGTCTGCTAGGTGGTTGCTACTTAAAGCCCCCAGGACATTCACAATATTAGGCAAGACTGCCTTCTCGTCTTGTGCACCGGAGGCATGGAATAGTCTACAATTCATGATTCATCTAGATATGTTAGTGCCACTGAATGAATTTAAAATATTGATGGGAGACTCTGTTACGGAGGAGTGTAAATGCTTTTTTTTAGGCTGGATGATGTTGTGTTGTATTGTTGTATATGTTAATTACATGATGTATTGATTGTTGCTGCCTTCTTGGCCAGGTCTCCCTTGAAAAAGAGACTCTGGGTCTCAACAGGCTTTTACTGGTTAAATAAAGGTTAAATAAATAAGAAAGTGCTGCCTTTTCCAATGATCTAATGGTGCTTTCAGGGTACATTTTATCTTTTAGATTTGAATAATTTTCATTTCGATTATTAAGATTAACCACATTGCTCTTTTTGAGATACAAATACGATATTATAATTTAGGATTTTGGAAATTGTCCCGTGACCCTGAGTTTGGGAACCACTGCAGTAACTGCAGAAGTATGTCCTTGCCATACAATAGTATGCCAGTGTAAGAATTAAACTGTGGCTTCTCTCCCATTCCAATCTGATGAGTCTGAGTTAGACAGCTATTCATTAAGCTGATTTACCTGTCAGAAGATCACATTACATATCCAGCCTAGTAAAAGCTGCTTCTAAACAGTGATGTTGACATTCCAGCATGTCTACCTGCTATAATAGTTCAGCACTGTTTAGCATGTGAGACATGTTTACCATCAAATAAACCCATATGTGAGCTTGGTTTCAAGCTTGATAAGTACTATGGTCAATTATGTGATTGGCTCAAACGCATTAAGAAGGAAAGAAATTCCACAAATGTAGTTTTAACAAAGCACACCTGTTAAATTAAATGCATTCCTGGTGACGACCTCATGAAGCTGGTTGAGAGAATGCCAAGAGTGTGCAAAGCTGTCATCAAGGCAAACGGTGGCTACTACGAAGAATCTCAAATATAAAATATATTTTGACTTGTTTAACACTTTTTTAGGTTACCACGATCCCATATGTTTTATTTCATAGTTTTGATGTCTTCATAATTATTATACAATGTAGAAAATAGTAAAAATATAGAAAAACCCTTGAATGAGTAGGTGTATCCAAACTTCCAAGTCGGAAGTTTACATACACCTTAGCCAAATACATTTAAACTCAGGTTTTCACAATTCCTGAAATTTAATCCTGGTAAAAATTCCCTGTTAGGTCAGTTAGGATCACCACTTTATTTTAAGAATGTGAAATGTCAGAATAATAGTAGAGAGAATGATTTATTTCAGCTTTAATCCTTTCATCACATTCCCAGTGGGTCAGAAGTTTACATACACTCAATTAGTATTTGGTAACATTGCCTTTAAATGGTTTAACTTGGGTCAAACGTTCCAGGTAGCCTTCCACAAGCTTCCCACAATAAGTTGGGTGAATTTTGGCCCGGTAACCGAATCAGGTTTGTAGACCTCCTTGCTCGCACACGCACGCTTTTCAGTTCTGCCCACAAATTCTCTATAGGATTGAGGCCAGGGCTTTGTGATGGCCACTCCAATACCGTGACTTTGTTGTTCTTAAGCCATTGTGCCACAACTTTGGAAATATGCTTGGGGTCATTGTCCATTTGGAAGACCCATTTGGGACCAAGCTTTAACTTCCTGACTGATGTCTTGAGATGTTGCTTCAATATATCCACAAATTTTCCTTCCTCATGAAGCCATTTATTTTGTGAATTGCACCAGTCCCTCCTGCAGCAAAGCACCCCCACAACATGATGCTGCCACCCCGGGCTTCACGGTTGGGAAGGTGTTCTTCGGCCTGCAAGCCTCCCCCTTTTCCTCCAAACATAACGAAGGTCATTATGGCCAAGCAGTTTTATTTTTGTTACATCAGATAAAAGTATGATCTTTGTCCCCATGTGCAGTTGCAAACTGTATGGCGGTTTTGGAGCAGTGGCTTCTTCCTTGCTGAGCGGCCTTTCAGGTTAGGTTGATATAGGACTCGTTTTTACTATGGATATAGATACTTTTGTACCTGTTTCCTCCAGCATCTTCACAAGGTCCTTTGCTGTTGCTCTGGGATTTTGCAACAAAGTACGTTCATCTCTAGGAGACAAAACGTGTCTCCTTCCTGAGCGGTATAATCGCTGTGTGGTCCCATGGTGTTTATACATGCTTACTATTGTTTGAACATGGTACCTTCAGGCGTTTGGAAATTGCTCCCAATGATGAACCAGACTTGTGGAGGCCTACAATTATTTTTCTGAGGCCTTGGCTGATTTCTTTTGATTTTCCCATGATGTCAATCAAAGAGGCACTGTGTTTGAAGGTAGGCCTTGAAATAGATCCAAAGGTACACCTCCAATAGACTCAAATGATTTCAATTAGCCTATCAGAAGCTTCTAAAGCCAATATAATTTAAAGGAATTTTCCAAGCTGTTTAAAGGCACAGTCAATTTAGTGTATGTAAACATCTGACCCACTAGAATTGTGATACAATTAATTATAAGTGACATAATCTGTCTGTAAACAATTGTCAGAAACATTACTTGTGTCATGCACAAGTAGATGTCCTAACCGACTTGCCAAAACTATAGTTTGTTAACAAGACATTTGTGGAGTGGTTGAAAACAAGTTTTAATGACTCCAACCTAAGTGTATGTAAACTTCCGACTTCAACTGTATATATTCCTTCCTTCTAACATGTTGATTAGAAGGGAAAGCCACCATTTCCCTTCTTTGCTATAAAATGTTAAAATAATCTGTACAGCGTCATCGAAATTTAGAATTGATGTGTCAGATCAAGCGAGGCTTCTGTTTCAATAAAAATTGGCTCGCACAGGACAATATTTACACTAGAATGAGCCTGATATCTCCCTCGTGTAATGACAGCAATAGGTCAAAGAAACAGGGAGTGGAGCAGGCTTGTCTCTCCAAGCAAAGCAAATCACTGCCGTGCACAACACCTGCCCTGCGTCATTACCACTCTGCTCCTCTAGGGAACTGGAGATGCTCAGCATCTTTCAATTTGAGTTCCACTCTTTACCATGGGTTCTTTTATTTTTCTTATTTTGTATGTATTTTTTATTTTTGTTGTTCTAATTAGACAGTATTGAAGTAGATGGGAGAGTGATTAAGGAAACTTAGTAGGAAGGATGGACAATTCTGGTCCCCGGAATTGATATACTGTATATACAGTTCCCTCCGTAATTATTGGGACATTGAAGCATTTTTTTCTTATTTTGTCTCTATACTGCAAGAATTTGGATTTCAAATCGAACAATGACTAAGAAGTTAGAGTTAAGACTGTCAGCTTTCATTTCAGGGTATTTTCATTCATATCGGGTGAATCATTTTAGGGGAGCAAAAGTATTGGGTCAAATTCACTTATGTGCATTAAAGTAGTAAAAAGTGAAGTATTTGGTACCGTATTCATAGCATGCAATGTGTCACGCCTGCTCCCCCTCCCTGGCGCTCGAAGGCGCCAGGCTCCCCAGCATTACGCACTCCTGCCACCATCATTACGCACACCTGTCTTCCCCCGTCACGCACATCAGCGATTATTGTACTCACCTGGACTCAATCACCTGTGTCATTACCTCCCCTATATCTGTCTGTTCCCCAGCTCTGTTCCCCGCTTCCGGATTAATGTTTGTTTGTCTTTGCATACCCGGTTCTGATGGTGTCCTGTTTGATGTCTGTTCCAAATGAAATGTTTTACTCCCTGTACCTGCTTCTCTTTGCCGGCGCCGGTCCTTACACAATGACTACATTAAGCTTGTGTCTCTACACATTTGTTGGATGCATTTGCAGTTTGTTTTGGTACTAATTCCCCCCTTCTTCACAGTAGAAGCATCAAACAAGGTTCTAAAGACTGTTTACATCTAGTGGAAGCCTTAGGAAGTGCAATATGACCCCATAGACACTGTATATTCGATAGGCAATGACTTGAAAAACTACAAACCTCAGATTTCCCACTTCCTGGTTGGATTTTTTTCTCAGGTTTTTGCCTGCCATATGAGTTATGTTATACTCACAGACATCCTTCAAACAGTTTTCGAAACTTCAGAGTGTTTTCTATCCAAATCTAATAATAATATGCATATATTAGCAACTGGGCCTGAGTAGCAGGCAGTTTACTCTGGGCACCTTATTCATCCAAGCTGCCCCCAGTCATAAGAAGTTAAATATGAATTAACCATTGGCTCAAGGGGACATTGCAGAGTCAAATGGGGTGTCAATATTCAGTATTTTTCCATATGGAGTAGTATTTAGTATCTTATTAGTATCTTATTTGACACATATCACCTCTTAATTGGTGCACTCCCAATACATAAATTATTCAACATGGCTTCCCATGATAATGAACTTTTAAATGAATGTGAAAATTAAAGCTCAATGACCACACATAATTCATGCTCATGCCTTGATAGGGTGGAAAGGATCTGTGTGTCCTTTGTTTCACCCTGTGCATGATCTAATGTGAGAAATGAATCTCTATATTCAACACACAAACACACACACACACATCAACACACCTGCCATCACATACCAAGTAGTACAAGCCTCGGAGACATGACAAGGTTAGGCTGTTATATGAGAAAAAGTGTCTGCCTGAGGGGAAATGCCTGACTGATTTACATGTTTGACACCGGTATTACTGCTCCAGGCCACTGACGATTCCCGTGCCTACTACACTGAACACAGGTGGATGAGTGGGAGCAAGTGTGTGAGTGTTTGATCTATCCCATGTGGCTCAGTTGGTAGAGCATGGTGTTTGCAATGCCAGGGTTGTGGGTTCAATTTGCATGGGTGACCAGTATGAAAATGTATGCATTCACGTCTTACGGTAAGTTGCTCTGGATAAGAGTAGCACCTAAATGACAAAAATGTAAATAATAATAAAAAAGGGGTGTCAGTCAGTGTGTATGAGAATGCATGTTTCTATTGGTGCTCCAGAGTATCTCCTGATCAATCATGACCCTCCACACAAATATACAGACATATGAAGGCATAACTGGTAGGTTCATGGTTGGCTGAAATACAGTACCTCTGTGGTAAGTCTACAGAGTAAAAAGACAATGTGATACTGTAGATAAAGATTTTACAATTCAGTTACAACAGATGTACTATTAAAAGGCAGGTACAAGCTTGGGGAACTCAATAGAAGAACTTCACCAGGGAGAATTCATTTCTCAATAGAAGAACTTCACCAGGGAGAATTAATTTCTCCTGGTTAGAGCCCACATTACTCTTCACAGGGAGAGTAATTTAGGCCAGTAATTGATTACCTCAGAGGAGCCAGAGATGTGTGGTCTAATGATCTGATACGCTAGCCATCTTGGAGAAGGTCGGCCATTAGATAAATGTAATCTCAAACTGAAGTAGTTCGAGCGGTTACTGGAATTTCTGACACAATACCAATGTTGGGAATCGGATTGTAAATACTTGTGGTTTGTAAATGCCACCTCCTTCAGCGATGTACGGTATGCCCTAAGACCATGATTCATAAACACATGAAGGAACCACTTTTTGATTGAACATTTTTATTTAACGAGTAATTTAAGAACAATTCTTATTTACAATGATGGCTTACCCCAGCCAAACCCTCCTCTAACCGGGTCAACGCTGGGCCAATTGTGCGACGCCCCTATGGGACTAGTGTATCTAGAAACGGAAAACACCCCATTAAACTCATCCCATACCTGTGCCATACCAGGTATTCATTTACTTACAACCTCATTCTAATCACATTAGCCTACGTTAGCTCAACTGTCTCGCGTGGGGGGGGGCGACCCCATAGAGGTTAACACGCCTTTGTTCAGCTTGTCATTATATAATGTCAAAAGCCCAAAATCCAAGCTGCTGTAAGAATAAGTTGAACAACTAAGCAGGTTGGACCATGTCAAAATTCAAAATAGCTGAAGTCTCTCATCTGGGTAAGTCTTGGTATAGTAAAGCAGTGTGATGGGAGTGTGTTTGCTGAGCTTTGTCCCCTCCCACACAAAGGCCATAGAACTGCAGTCAGATGCTACAGGCTTGACTAAGTGACAGAGCTACAGAGCGACAGAGAAAGAAGCGTCACTACAGTAGGGATCGACATTTTAAATACTTTCACTCTTCTAATAATATCTTATTTTTTGGGGGGGTAATCATGTTTTTTTTTTTTCTGATATCTGGATACATGTGTTAAAAAATTAGTTTTTTAAACTTGTGAAATGGATTGATTCACAGCACCACTCTGCTTGACCGCAAGGGCCTTTGAGTTTGAGGAGAGAGATGTCACACTAGTTAGACAAACTTGTTGATGCCATAGGTCAGGGGTACTCAAATCTTACGAGGTCCAGAGCCTGCTGTTTTTTTGTCCTACTTGATAATTAATTGCACACATTTTTTTAAACCTTTACCAAATACAATTAGACAAATACAATTAGATTTTTTTGATAATTGTATTTAATTTAGACATTGTATTTCATTTCATTGTTAAAATAGGCCTATGATGTTTGTATTAATACTCTTGCAAGTATTCGAATACTAATGTCCCTTCAGATATTCTAATAACTGTGCCCATCCTGTACAGTAGCACTAAAGCACTGAACTACTCCTCGCTTGTTCTCCCTGCATCCATCACTCAGAAGCAGGTAGTATAGGAGTATAGGAACATAATGGCAAAAACAGACATTTTGACCAATAGCTTCTACCCCCAGAGCATCAGGCCGCTGAATAGCCACCACTAGGCAGCTACTTGCTCACCCTGTCCCCCTTTCTACCCCTCCACCCTGCTACTCCCCTTATGGACAGTTACCCTGTCCCCACCCCAAATGGACATGCATTTTCTTAATTTTTTTCATTTCTCTTTTTGACCTGCACGATTGGTGCTCAAAGCGTAATAATTTCACTGTATCCTGCATTACATCTGTCACCCTGTGCATGTGACTAATAAACTCATATGATCTATTTAGGCACTGGACTGGCATAGCCCTACTACAGCCCATAAGAACATTGCATAATAACACCACCAAAGGGTCAAGGTCAACAACTACATATGTGTAGTATTTTAAGTGAAAACATTGGTAATGTTCAGACTGGTGCATTTCAGTGCCTGCTGGTTAGTATGCTGCCATAGCACAGTAACACATGGCCGATCAAAATTCTTCACAACAAATCTTTAGCATGTATATACTATGTCGTAAAAAAAACATATAAGCCAATGAAATATATCACAGATATCTGTATTCCACTGTTACAGCGATCAGCTCACATGCAGAGGGAATCACTGTAGCAAGTGGAAAGTGGTGACAGAGAAAGATACTGGTTGGCAAATGGTTAATGAGTGTAAATCGAACCATCCTGCAATTTATGGGGCATGCGGCAAATAATCAATAGACAAGAGGATGAGCCTCCAGAGCTTTTTAGATCTGATTTCAAGCACATCAAATCACATTTTAATTGTCAAATGCTCCGTTAAAAAAAAAAAAAAAAAATGTTTAGACTAACAGTGAATGCATACTGACAGGCCCTTCCAACGATGCAAGATATCTATATATTTTTAAATGTCTTGAGTGAATAAGGGAATGTCCGAGTGGATTCTGGAGGAATGTGTGAGAAAAGTGGTATATTGAGCAAACAGCCTCATCACCGTGTCACATAACATCACAGTGGGTTATGACCAGTAAGGTAATACACACACACATTTGTGCATGAACGCAAGCACTTGCACACTCGTGCACTCACACACGCACACACACCCTACCAATATATTTTTACATCAAAGCTAAACACACATGCTTCCTTAGTGTTTAATGGCTGTGTACGCTTCCAGTTGAGTTGTTTTGAGCTCCTCAGGTGTTTGTTGGCATCGACTACATAGCAGCACCATTAGAGGTAGCCGAACCACAACGTTCAGGAGATAGTGACCCATGTTGCATTCCGCACCCCATCATGAGATATCACTGAAACGGTTGAATGAACGGTTGAGTTTTATATCATTTTAAAGATTACAAACTATTTTATGATCTTTTGAAGAAGAAGAAAAAAAAGCATTCTCATTCAATATGACATACCACGGTGGATGGACCATGTTTCTGGTAGGTATTGGAAGTTAACGTTTAAATTTAATTTAACTATTTCAATGGTGTACCAGCTACTGTAAATTGCAGTGGTCTGAAGGAATAAATTCATACCGTATTCAAGAGTATGCTGTGTCTCAACTAGAGGTCGACCGATTAATCGGAATGGCCAATTAATTAGGGCCGATTTCAAGTTTTCATAACAATCGGAAATCTGTGTTTTTGGGCGCCGATGTGCGGATTTTATTTTTTATTGTTTTTGTTATACCTTTATTTAACTTGGCAAGTCAGTTAAGAACACGTTCTTATTTTCAATGATGGCCTAGGAACGGTGGGTTAACTGCCTCGTTTAGGGGCAGAACAACATATTTTCACCTTGTCAGCTCGTGGATCCAATCTTGCAACCTTACAGTTAACTAGTCCAACGCAATAACGACCTGCCTCTCTCTCGTTGCACTCCACAAGGAGACTGCCTGTTACGCGAATGCAGTAAGCCAAGGTAAGTTGCTAGCTAGCATGAAACTTATCTTATAAAAAAACAATCAATCATAATCACTAGTTAACTACACATGGTTGATGATATTACTAGATATTATCTAGCGTGTCCTGCATTGCATATAATCTGACTGAGCATACAAGCATACAAGTATCTAAGTATCTGACTGAGCGGTGGTAGGCAGAAGCAGGCGCGTAAACATTAATTCAAACAGCACTTTTGTGCGTTTTGCCAGCAGCTCTTCGTTGTGCGTCAGGCATTGCGCTGTTTATGACTTCAAGCCTATCAACTCCCGAGATGAGGCTGGTGTAACCAAAGTGAAATGGTTAGCTAGTTAGTGTGCACTAATAGAGTTTCAAACATCACTCGCTCTGAGCCTTCTAGTAGTTGTTCCCCTTGCTCTACATGTGTAATGCTGCTTCGAGGGTGGCTGTTGTCGTTGTGTTGCTGGTTCGAGCCCAGGGAGGAGCGAGGAGAGGGATTGAAGCTATACTGTTACACTGGCAATACTAAAGTGCCTATAAGAACATCCAATAGTCAAAGGTTAATGAAATACAAATTGTATAGAGGGAAATAGTCCCATAATTCCTATAATAACTACAACCTAAAACTTCTTACCTGGGAATATTGAAGACTCATGTTAAACTGAGACTGCTCTTCTCTGCATCACGGAGGCGCTCCGCACTGCTAAAGCTAACTCTCTCTCCTCTGCTCTCATCCTTCTAGATCTATCGGCTGCCTTCGATACTGTGAACCATCAGATCCTCCTCTCCACCCTCTCCGAGTTGGGCATCTCCGGCGCGGCCCACGCTTGATTGCGTCATACCTGACAGGTCGCTCCTACCAGGTGGCGTGGCGAGAATCTGTCTCCTCACCACGCGCTCTCACCACTGGTGTCCCCCAGGGCTCTGTTCTAGGCCCTCTCCTATTCTCGCTATAAACCAAGTCACTTGGCTCTGTCATAACCTCACATGGTCTCTCCTATCATTGCTATGCAGACGACACACAATTAATCTTCTCCTTTCCCCCTTCTGATGACCAGGTGGCGAATCGCATCTCTGCATGTCTGGCAGACATATCAGTGTGGAACGGATCACCACCTCAAGCTGAACCTCGGCAAGACGGAGCTGCTCTTCCTCCCGGGAAGGACTGCCCGTTCCATGATCTCGCCATCACGGTTGACAACTCCATTGTGTCCTCCTCCCAGAGCGCTAAGAACCTTGGCGTGATCCTGGACAACACCCTGTCGTTCTCAACTAACATCAAGGCGGTGGCCCGTTCCTGTAGGTTCATGCTCTACAACATCCGCAGAGTACGACCCTGCCTCACACAGGAAGCGCCGCAGGTCCTAATCCAGGCACTTGTCATCTCCCGTCTGGATTACTGCAACTCGCTGTTGGCTGGGCTCCCTGCCTGTGCCATTAAACCCCTACAGCTCATCCAGAACGCCGCAGCCCGTCTGGTGTTCAACCTTCCCAAGTTCTCTCACGTCACCCCGCTCCTCCGCTCTCTCCACTGGCTTCCAGTTGAAGCTCGCATCCGCTACAAGACCATGGTGCTTGCCTACGGAGCTGTGAGGGGAACGGCACCTCAGTACCTCCAGGCTCTGATCAGGCCCTACACCCAAACAAGGGCACTGCGTTCATCCACCTCTGGCCTGCTCGCCTCCCTACCATTGAGGAAGTACAGTTCCCGCTCAGCCCAGTCAAAACTGTTCGCTGCTCTGGCCCCCAATGGTGGAACAAACTCCCTCACGACACCAGGACAGCGGAGTCAATCACCACCTTCCGGAGACACCTGAAACCCCACCTCTTTAAGGAATACCTAGGATAGGATAAGTAATCCTTCTCACCCCCCTAAACGATTTAGATGCACTATTGTAAAGTGGCTGTTCCACTGGATGTCATAAGGTGAATGCACCAATTTGTAAGTCGCTCTGGATAAGAGCGTCTGCTAAATGACTTAAATGTAAATGTAAATGTAAATGTAAATGTAAAAGGAACCACTAGCTTTCATATGTTCTCATGTTCTGAGGAACTGAAACGTTAGCTTTCTTACATAGCACATATTGCACTTTTACTTTCTTCTCCAACACATTGTTTTTGCATTATTTAAACCAAATTGAACATGTTTCATTATTTACTTGAGGCTAAATTGATTTTATTGATGTATTATATTAAGTTAAAATAAGTGTTCATTCAGGATTGTTGTAATTGTCATTATTACAAATAAATAAATAAAAATCAGCCGATTAATCGGTATCGGCTTTTTTGGTCCTCCAATAATCAGTATTGGTATCGGCGTTGAAAGATCATAATCGGTCGATCTCTAGTCTCAACCTATGACGGGCACAACACAAACACCTCATGTGATGTAAAATTGAGTCCAAGCTACAACATTTCACACAGTTTTTAAAAATTGAAGATAAAGGTAAAAGGTATGTATTTTTTTATTTTCAAGAAATCATAGAGTAGTTTGACAATCCTGTTTGTAAGCTTTAAAATGATATGAAACTTAACCATTCATCTTTTTCACTGACAAAAACATGTATTTATCATGATGGGTTGGGGTATAGAAAATGAACTTTGAGCACCTCTATCTCCTGAATGTTTTGGCATTCAGGCCCCAAAAGCCCCTTTCTGAACACTTCTACCATGGGCACTTCTAGCATGTACTGAAGGTTTCGTTCAATCAAAAGGGGTGCAGTCAGAAAGTGATTGAAATCATATGGAACAACCCAGTAATAAAGTCTATCAGGGTCTCACAAAATCAGCTCTAATCAAAGATAGCAGCGGTAAAATGCTCCCAGCGGTAGACTCAGAGAAAACATACTTTATTTAACTACGCAAATCACTTAAGAACAACTTCCTATTTACAATGACGGCCTTAGAACAGTGGGTTAACTGCCTTGTTCAGGGCCAGAACGAAAGATTTTTACCTTGTCAGCTCAGGGATTTGATATAGGAACCTTTCGGTTACTGGCCGAACACTCTAACCACTAGGCTACCTGCCACCCCAGAAAAGGGGCAGATAGAATGTGTGTGCCTGTTTCTAGCTGTGTACTGATTTTACATGCTGAATGTTTGTCTGTCCTTTGGTGTGTATTGATTTATTGTGTGTGTGTGTGTGTGTGAACTTTTCTCCGTGCCGCTTTGTGTTGCCTAACATCTTGGTTGCTTATACTTGCTTATTAAGTCAAGTAGAAATATGACCCAATGCAAGGAGAAAATGCACCAAGCACAGATCATCGATTCCCAACTGGCCTCAATGAGGAAATCACACAGCCAATATGTCCACTCCAGCCAACATCTACCATGTGCAGCCATAGATCTCATAGACTACAGCCTTCCTGCACTGATTTTTCTGGTCAACCTAATAGTTCAAAACATTGACCACAGTTTGTCTTCAGCTCAAACTACCACAGCCCATATCCCACAGCTCTTGCTGCTTTTTGGGGAGCAGAACTCTGGGGAGAAGTCTTGACAGTCCCCAGAAGGGTCCAGAGCACAGCTGGATAATCACAGTGGAAAGGTCGGCCAGTTAATGGCTTTCCCTTGCTGTTGATGACTTGTGTCGACACCCAGCTGCTGCTCCTAGTCCTTAATCTGTTCCCCCATGGCACCCAGGCAGGAGACCAGGCGGGGCTCTGTAAATCATAGAGCCACATGTTGATATCACTATACGGCCAGTTATTGACGATGTATATGAGGAGCTTTCAATATGAAGAGAGGACTGAATTAATCCCCATAAGTCAGTGGTGAAAGGCTGGTGGGAGATGGGGAGGAACAGTAGGGGCTCCTATATACGTATATCAATAGGGAGGGAGAAGAACCAGCAGTGTCAAGGTGGGACTAATATCAGCTCTTTGGATGGGCTCCATTAACCCTCCATGTTCCTAATTGATAGTACCAGTGTGGAGTCAGTGTGTACTGTCACTGTGTATAAGACAGTAGTTTTGGAATTGTTAGTTAGATTACTTGTTGGTTATCACTGCATTGTCGGAACTAGAAGCACAAGCATTTCGCTACACTCGCATTAACATCTGCTAACCATGTGTATGTGACAAATACATTTGATTTGATTTGATGTGTTAGAGTATTGTACAATAAAGAGTTAAAGCAGTGTTTGTATTAGAGCACACCTCAGAGGTTTCCTCTGTCCTTGAAATGCTGCTGTTCCTGCAGCGGGATGCTAGAGCACTAATCACTCCGTGACAAATCTGCCTCTTCCTCTGCTTGTTTTTCATTTGGATAATGCAGCCCATTTCTAAGTGATAAAATAACCTCTCCAGAGTTGTGTTTTCACAGCCTGATTAAATGTGATCACCATGCCAGTTCTTCCTGTGGGAATTTGCATCATTAAGAGAAAATAAATAGGCCTCCTGAGTGGCGAAGTGGTCTAAGGCACTGGCCACTAGAGATCCTGGTTCAAGTCAAGGCTCTGTCATAGCTGGCCGCGACCGAGAGACCCATGAGGCGGCGCACAATTGGCACAGTGTTGTCTGGGTTAGGGGAGGGTTTGGCCGGCCAGGATGTCCTTGTCCCATTACACTCTAGCGACTCCTGTGGTGGGCTGGGCGCATGCACGCTGACAACGTCGCCAGGTGTACCGTGTCTCCTCCGACACATTGGTGCGGCTGGCTTCCGGGTTAAGTGGGCATTGTGTCAAGAAGCAGTGCGGCTTGTCTGGGTCGTGTTTCGGAGGACGCACGACTCTTGACCTTTGACTCTCCAAGTCTGTACGGGAGTTGCAGCGATTGGAAAGACTGTAACTACCAATTGGATACCATGAAATTGGGGAGAAAAAGGGGTAAAATATATATATATATAAAAAGAGAAAACAAACAATAGTAATCATATGCAGGATTACCAAAAACAAATGGCTGTATCTGCTCATCAATTGGAGAGCAAGTCTTTTCAAATCAAAACAGTTTTACTCAAACTTTTATGAGTTAGAATGACTAAATGGACGGAGGCAAGTAAATAATAAATGCAATAAGCTGTGGGCTGTGGGGGAGAAGTGGCGAGGGCGTACACCGGAGACTGTTTAGTAGTCAGACTAGTAAAACACACTGATTGGCTGATGAGTATATTTAGAAACTAGACGCCAGATAGAGCGGCTACGAGCTATGAACAATATTGGCATTGGAACAGACCTATCAGGGGTGTGCTGTCTGTCACTTCATAAATTCAATATTCCTCCACGATACATTGTCAGGTTAGTAATCAACTTAAAGATGTTTGTCCTGAGACGCTAACATGCTGTACGCCAACCTGTTACACTGTACCTAATTTATCAGATGAGATGGCTGAATTAACAGGAACACATTGTAAACACATGTAAGCCTATAGCCAGGGAGTTCTAGGGAAATAGACAATGAATACTGGATTCAAAGGGAAGTTAAAATACCACTCACACTTGTTTTAAGTCTACAGAGATAGCTAAGGCTGAATGTACACAGGCAGCCCAATTATGATCTGTTATTTTACTAATTGGTCTTTGGACCAATCAGACCCGCTCTTTTGTCAATAATTGGGAAAAAGTTCCGAATTGGAATGGCTTTGTAAATGCAGCCTAAGTAGTTGAGTGACATCATAATACAATGTAAATTGTAGACACATTTGTTCCACAGAATGTCTTCCTTCCTAACGGACTCTGTTCTAGATCTGGGGGGAGGTTTAAAAAAACACTCCAGGCCACTCTTTTATCTACAACTAGATAGAAAGTATGAAGAAATGACAACGGACATAAACGTTTTCAAATACTGTAACTGCCCCTTTTTAGGCCCGCAAATTGCTTTTGACAAACAAATCGGAATGAAAAAAATCTGTGCATCCTCCATTGAATTTTGCAATCCCGATGTGGCCCTCAAGCCGTAATTATTGCCCACCACTGGACTAGATTGTCTACTTTATCTGACAGGCATGTGTCTTCATGTCCAGAAGTCTAATAACCCAATCTGGAGCGATCTCCAGGGAGAAACTAACACATCCTGAACATTCAGATTCTTATCTGTCCCTAAATGCTCTCTCTTTGATAAAAAAACAAACTAAATAACAGCACTGAAGCTTGCGGCACATTCACATGCTTTATCATCCCCAAAAGACAGAGAGGGTATTGGGTATTTGCATGGGGTGTTTATCTAAATCTAATAGCCCAGAATAATTGGGAGGTTCCTATGAATGCATACTCGTTCATGCAACAAACCAAAACACAGTAAAATAAAGAGCCGTCAATGTGGGGCAATCTATATGTAGCAGGCATGATAAGTGATTTCCCAGGTGATATCACTCAGGACCTCGGCATTAACCCAGAATCTTTAGCCCCCAGAGTTAATCATAATGTCACAAGGGGGTGTTGGAGTGTAAGAATGAAGAGATAGAGCACAGTAAGTGGTAAAGAAGGAATGGGACAACCAATGCAACCGAAAGTATGTTGAACTCCCCTGGTTATTCTCCACAGTATGATTACCTAGCCATATTTATCCCCATATTGCTGTGTGCAAACATTCTATTGAGCCAACAATGATGCACTGATGTTCACAGTACGGATACATGGAGAGTGTCATTCTGCTTGTTTTGCCGTATTTACAAAAGGTGATGAAAAATTCAGCATGACCATATGTTTTCTGATGGAATTAAATATGCATTTTAATTATCAAAGGCTAATTAGTTATGTTAGTTCTGTGACTGACAGTCTGTTGTGGCTAGAGAGGAAGAGGGGATGTGTGAAAAGAGAAGCACTAACCCTGTGGGTGGAACATCAGGAAGGAAAGTTTTCACACCTAGTGTGTGTGTGTGTGTGTGTGTGTGTGTGTGTGTGTGTGTGTGTGTGTGTGTGTGTGTGTGTGTGTGTGTGTGTGTGTGTGTGTGTGTGTGTGTGTGTGTGTGTGTGTGTGTGTGTGTGTGTGTGTGTGTGTGTGTGCCAGTGGAGGCTCCTCAGAGGAGGAAGGGGAGGACCATCCTCCTCTGTGAATTTCATAAAAATAAAAATGGTATAACATTGAAAAAGTTATTATTTTTAGATAAAACTATTTTAAATATATTCACCTCACCAAATCATTGATTAAAACACAATGTTTTGCAATGAAGGTCTACAGTAGCCTACACAGCACTCTGTCGGGTAGCACCATGGTCTAGCCAGAGGACAGCTCGCTTCCATCCTCCTCTTGGTACATTGACTTCAATACAAAACCTAGGAGGCTCTTGGTTCTCCCCCCGTTCCATAGACTTACACTGTAATTATAACATCTTCCGGAGGACGTCTTCCAACCGATCAGAGCTCTTGCAGCATGAACTGATATGTTGTCCACCCAATCAAAGGATCAGATAATGAATCTAGTACTGAAAGCATAAGCTACACCTAGCTAGCACTGCTATGCATAAAATGTTGTGAGTATTTGACTCAAAGAAAGAGAAAGACAATAGTTGAACAGGTTTCAACCAATTCAATTCTTCAAAAACGAAGAAGAAGCGAGAGAGAGAGAGAGAGAGAGAGAGAGTGTCATATTTTTTCACTTTCAGTTTCTCTTACTTAGCTTGCGAATGCAGCTGGCTAGTTTAGTTACTCAAACACCCGGCTCAAACAGAGGGATGCTATATTAGCTAGCTGGCTATGACTATCCAACACAACACTGGAACTCTTCCAAGTCAAGGTAAGCTTTTGGTTTTATTAATTTATTGCCACCTGGGTCCGCCGGTGTAACTGCTTACTGACTATGCATTGTAACATTACTGCATGGTTGTAGCAGGTTTACTAGCGCATTAGTTATTTTAGCTATGCTGACTAGGACGTTACTTTAGCTAATATGGGGACAACAATGTAGGTGTGTGTAGAGGTTGTGACATGGTTTGGCTTGGAAAGGTTTTTTCGCCTGGTCACATACAGCTGATGTGTTGTTCATTGAAGTCTACAAACAAAGGGAAAAGGTGAGAGGAGGAGAGTGCATAGGGGCTAGAACGAATACAACGTGGTTGCTTTGATCAGGGGTGTATTAATTCCGCCAATTCTGTTGAGAAAAATAGTATAAATGGAACTAAAATGAAACAGGGATAAAAAAAATACCTGAATTTGTCCAATAGAAACTTGTTTGCAACTGTTGGACTAATGATTACACCCTAGATAAGCTAGATGCAGGAAAGATTGTGAAAGGCGGTATTGAATGTGTCAATGTCTGTCCATGTGTCACTCACTGTCTGTCATCTCAAATGTTTCTCTCGACCTGTATGCACCTACGTTATAAACGTTCATTAATAGGTTAGGTTGTAGCAACCTCATGATGGTGTTAGGTTCTAACTATCAGAGTAAGAACTCAACGGACACTGTGAAATCTTAAACCAAGTTTATTCTTCCCAGAGGATCGAACAGCTGAACAGACAAAGACATGGTTCCACCCGTGATAGTATGTATACCCCATGTTGGGTGGAGTCTCCTTTATTATCGCTAAACATTGCATCATTATTGCTAGGCAGGGAGCTACAGTAGGTGATATGGGCAATAAACAGTTCCTCCCCTTATCAGTACTGCCATGTGACCGTTTTCCCAGCACTCAGCCCCTCCCAAGATTAACTACGGCACCTCATGTCTCTATTATAACTAATGATTAATAATATAACTAATGATGATAAATAACAGTTAAAGCTCAGAAATCCAAACCCATCAATGGGTATAGGGGAAATGTGAGTATCATGTAGTAGCCTAAACCTATCGATGTTACATTGAACTGGGTGAATGGAATATGAATGACAGTCATCCAACATGCTGTAATAGAAATAAGGCCATGCTCATGAAAAGAAAAATCGTCCTCCCTCATCATAAACGGCACTGACCGCCACTGGTGTGCGCACATATGTGTGTCCCCCCGATGAATCGGTCACATGTCAGACACACAGTGGCACCTTATGTGTGCATGCACATTATGCATTTGAGTGGCATTTCATAAACAAGTACTTGATTACTGGCATTTTCAGTTGCAGCCTTTATTCATCAAGCTTCCACTCATTATATCATTGACATGTCATATAAAACATACACCAGTGGTCACCTACCGGTGAATCGCGATCGACTGGTTGATCTTCAAGGCATCCCTAGTCGATCACCAAACATTTCTGTAGAAAAGCCAATGATAAAGGCTTGCACTCCCTTTTTTATTAGTGTTACGCTGGTAGCAGTAGGTGCACTTGATTCAGAAGCCCTGTGCACCGGGTTGGCAAAGTGTTGCCATTTTGAACCATAGAATTTGTCTGAATAGACAAACTCCGCCTACTCGGCGGACCGGGAGATATCAAATCAAGCTTTGTTTATACAGCACATTTCAGACATGGAATGCAACACAAAGTTCTTCACAGGAAAAAAAAAATAAAAACAATGAAAATAAAAACTGAAATACTTACTACACAACAAACATAACATGACAAATAAATAAAATAACAATAAAAACTGAACAACTAACAAGAGCCCTAAGGAAATCAAAGCTAAAAGGTGTGTTTTAAGATACATTGTAAATATGTCCACAGTTTCGGCCCCCCCTCAGGTTTTCTGGCAGGCTATTACAAAGGCTTGGTGCAGAGAAACTAAAGACTGTCACTCCATGCCTCTTGGTCCTAGGCTTTGGGATAGTATAAGACCATATCAGTGCCAGAGAACCTGAGGGACCTACTGTACTGGACACATAACTTAAAAGCATGTCTGACATGTATGTGGGTGCACAATCGTGGATTAATTTAAAAACCAATTGAAGAATCTTAGAATAAATTCTAAAAGCACAGGCAGCCAGTGCATAGACCTTAAAACCGATGTAACGTGTGCTCTCCGTCTGGTCTTGGTCAGTACCCGTGCTGCAGCAATCTGTATATTTTGCAGTTGACCAATAGCTTTCTTGGGTAGACAAGACAGGAGAGCATTACAGTAGTCAAGTCTGCTTGTAATAAAAGCATGGATGAGTCTCTCTGTATCAGCCTGAGAGAGGAACAGCCACACATTGGCAATGTTCCTGTCACGCCCTGACCTTAGTGCTTTTTATGTCTCTATCTTGGTTTGGTCAGGGTGTGTTTTGGGTGGGCATTCTATGTTCTTTTTTCTATGTTTTTGTATTTCTTTGTTTTGGCCGGGTATGGTTCTCAATCAGGGACAGCTGTCTATTGTTGTCTCTGATTGGGAACCATACTTACTTTTTCCCACATGGTTTTGGTGGGTAGTTATTTTCTGTTTAGTGTTTTCTGCACCTGACAGGACTGTTTCTGTTTCGTTTATTCCCTTTGTTATTTTTGTTTAGTGTTCAGTTCAAATAAAAAGTCAAGAACCCTTACCACGCTGCGCTTTGGTCCGATTCCTCCTCTTCAGAAGACGACACCCGTTACAGAACTACCCACCACAAATGGACCAAGCAGCGTGGTATGGAGGAGCAGAGGGTTCAGGACTCCTGGACATGGGAGGAGATATTGGACGGTAAGGGACCCTGGAGACAGGCTGGGGAATATCGCCGCCCGAAGGAAGAACTGGAGGCAGCTAAAGATGAGAGGCGGCGATATGAGGCAAGGCAGCGCAGCAGGCACGAGAGGCAGCCCCCCCAAAAAATTGGGGGGGAGGCACAAGGGGAGATTGGCGGAGTCAGGCTACAGACCTGAGCCAACTCCCTGTGCTTACCGGAAGCAGCGGGGTACTGGTCAGGCACCATGTTATGCGGTAAAGCGCATGGTGTCTCCAGTGCGCGCTCATAGCCCGGAGCGCAATATGCCAGCCCCCCGCAAGTGCCATGCAAGAGTGGGCATCCAGCCAGGGTGGATTGTGGCAGCTCAGCGCGCTTGGTCTCCGGTGCGCTGGTACTGCTCAGTTCGTCCTATGCCTGCGCTCTTGCACTCTGGAGGGGCCTGGCTAAAGTGGGCATTCAGCCTGGAGGAGTGGTGCCAAGGCTGTGCACCAGAGCTCCAGTGCTCCACCACAGCCCGGTTCATCCGGTGCCTCCTCTACACACCAGGCCTCCTGTAGGTCTCCCCATCCTGGTGGGCCCTAGGTGGGGCCCTGGCAGCCCCACTCACCAGGCTGTCTCTGCGTCTCCTCCCTCCAGAGTCGCCCTCCAGTCCGTACCCTCCAGCAACGCCCTCCAGTCTGGATCCTCCAGCGAGGGTGCCCAGTCCGGGGCCCGCAACGAGGGTCCCCAGTCCGTGCCCCGCAACGAGGGTTCCCAGTCCGTGCCCTGCAACGAGGGTGCCCAGCCCAGGGCCCGCAACGAGGGTGCCCAGTCCGGGGCCCTCAGCAAGGGGCCCCAGTCCAGAGCCCGCAACGAGGGTCACGCCCTGACCTTAGAGCTTTTTATGTCTCTATTTTGGTTTGGTCAGGGTGTGATTTGGGTGGGCATTCTATGTTTTTGTATTTCTTTGTTTTCAGAAGATGACACCCGTTACAGTTCCTTAGGTGGTAAAAAGCTATTTTTGTCAAATTGGAAATTGAGTTCAGAATCTAAGATAACACCTCGGCTTTTAACCTGGTGTTTTATATTTATTGCCCGTGAATTAAAATGCGTGGCCAGATTATCTTTCTGTGCTTTGGCTCCATTAATAAGTACCTCGGTCTTGTCTTGATTTATTTATCTGGAGGAAGTTGGGAGCCATCCAAGTATTTAAATCACTAATAATCTAATAATTTATCCGTGGAGCTAAAATCCTCTGCTTTGACACAGACATGTAAAGTTGCGTAACATCTGTGTAGCAGTGAAAATCAATGCTGTGCTTTCTGATAACTCTGAACCGTAACAGACCTAAAAATATGTGGAACGCCACATGTGAGATGTATTTTCTTTGAGTTATATTCACTAAGAGTGACAAACTCTCAACCGGTTAAATAGATTCTAAACCAATTTAGAACTGGACCGGAGAGGCCAACTCCAGTTTCTCCAGAATGACATCATGGTCAACAGTGTCGAATGCAGCACATATATCCAGGAGTACAAGGACAGAGAGCTGTTTGGCATTTTTCATGGCAGATTCTTTATCCGTAAAATTAAGTGGGCGGAGAACAAACCCCTCTTCACATTGTTTGAGATCGAATTGAAATATTATTTTGAAATTATCAATAAGTGTAAAAACAAAAAAGGAATACATAGCATAAAACTTTTTGACAAAATGAAAATGTATCTCAATACGTAACAACTCGGCCTAACCAGCTCTGCTAGAGCGAGTAATGTTCAGTGAGCTGTTCGCTCATTTGTGTCTGGAAGTAGCTAGCAAGTTAGCTTGGGTGATTGACTTTTATTATTTGTTTATTATTATTATGAACAAAACAAATACAAAAACAGAAATATACAAACAAGCGTACATAAACCTAAAAGCATAGAGGAGGTGTGATGGTGCTGTCATTCCCTGGTCGAAGTATTTTGTGTTTATCTTCATTTATTTGGTCAGGCCAGGGTGTGACATGGGTTTTTGTATGTGGTGTGTATGTATTGGGATTGTAGCTTAGTGGGGTGTTCTTGTTAAGTCTATGGCTGTCTGAAATGGTTCTCAATCAGAGGCAGGTGTTTATCGTTGTCTCTGATTGGGAACCATATTTAGGCAGCCATATTCTTTGTGTGTTTCGTGGGTGATTGTCCTTAGTGTTTTGATGTCCTTGTTCTGTGTGTATGTGCACCAGTATTAGGCTGTTTCGGTTTTCGTTATGTTTATTGTTTTGTAGTGTTTGTATTGATTCGTGTTTTACGTTTGTTCATTAAACATGGATCGCAATCTACACGCTGCATTTTGGTCCGCTTCTCCTTCACCACAAGAGAACCGTTACAGGTGCTTTGCTGGTGACACTGTCTGTGATTTATTTAGAATTCAAGGCACACTTAACCAGCATGGCTACCAGAGCATTCTGCAGCGATACACCATTCCATCTGGTTTGTGCTTAGTGGGACTATAATTTGTTTTTCAACAGGACAATGACCCAAAACACACATCCAGGCTGTGTAAGGGCTATTTGACCAAGAAGGAGAGTGATGGTGCTGCATCAGATGACCTGGCCTCCACAATCTTCCGACCTCAACCCAATTGAAATTATTTGGGATGAGTTGGACCACAGAGTGAAGGAAAAGTAGCCAATGAGTGCCCAGCATATGTGGGAACTCCTTCAAGACTGCTGGAAAAACAATCCTCATGAAGCTGGTTGAGAAAATGCCATGGGTGTGTAAAGCTGTCATCACTACAGACAAAGGGTGGCTACTTTGAAGAATCTAAAATATATTTAAAATGTATAACACTTCTTTGGTTACTACCGTATTCCATATGTGTTATTTCATAGTTTTGATGTCTTCACTATTATTCTACAATGTAGAAAATAGTACAAATAAAGAAAAACCCTTGAATGTGTGGGTGTTCTAAAACTTTTGACCGGACTGAACTTCCTAACTTTTGACACCCCCCACACACACACACACACCCTCACCCCCAAAAAAAAGCATTCTGCTGAGTGGGAGGAGAGGCTGTTTGATCATTACAGGTTTGAGGACATTTCCGAAGCTGGATCCCCAATGGGAATGGAATGAGGCTATTGTCATGCAGATAGCCATGTCATACCCCGCTGTTCAAATAGTCCTGATCAAATAATCATTACTGTGAGGCTCCGATGAGCCTGGGATGAGCCCATGGTTGGCAGCAGCCTGACACGTCTTAATTCAGCTTGACTCTGCTCAAACACAGCACGGAACAGGCAGGATGTTGTCATCAGCATTACTATCATCTATCTCGACCATTGATCGTACTTCTCTTTACATAAGCAACGGGCAGGTTTCAACCATTTCTGATGACACGTCTATGTTTTGAGGTTTCCTAGTTAGTTACCTGGTTAGTGAATACACTACAAACCTTACTGACGCAGAGCTCACTTGAAAAGCACAAAAATGGGAAGAGTATAGTGGAAGTGGATTATTTATGCTTGAAGCAGCTAAGAGTAAAATCAAAGACCAGCAAGCGCTACAAGGACTTCAACAGCACGGAAGGGTTGAAATGCATTGTAGGACTAGAGGGATTATTGATGATATTCCCAAACCCATTCTCCGACCCCAGCCTTCTCATACATAATCAGAGATTTACACTGTTTTAAGGGTAAATCGTGCTTGGTGCAGAGGACAAAAGGCTGTAGATCTCTAAGGGGGAATCACATAGACCCTTTACAAAGGGTCTAAGCTACTTGCCTCCTGAGGCAGGGGATTGGGCTATCACACACACTAATAGCTATCCTGATCTAGCTCAACACTAAAGCCTCCATTAGCCTGAACAATATAATTTAGCCTTGGTCTATGTGTCAACAAATCCAATGTGGTTCCAAATTGGCATTTCCTCAGAAAATCATAATGAAAGTTGTGATATTGAAAGGAGATTGTGTTCCAACAAGGAAAAAGCATTAATAATCTGATCCAATAGCTTTAATCGTGGATATAAAAGGGTTGCTTTGAATAGTGGCATTTTATTACTGGGGCTGTTGCCCTGGGGTGAAGAACGTTGATTTTAAAGAATTAGAGATCATCTTTTTACACACCGTCCATTAAGACACCACCACAAAACAAACAGACAACTGATCTGATTCAGTCCATAAAAACACACTGTGAGGCATTCTGTCTGAGAAACTACAGTATATCCAAGAGACAGAAATGTCCAAAAGTACCATGACAGCATCACACAGTATGATAGTTAGAAAGTCGAGCACAATCTAGAGAAGTAGGCTACTTTAACTTCTAGTGACAGCCAGCCAACACACACAGTCTGTACAAATTCCATCATCTACACTCCTGAGAAATTCAGTGAAGAGAAATCCCTAAGGCCACAAACATGCTTCTCCAAGACGCTCAGTCAGAGGCTGTTGTGTGTCACTTTACGTTAAGTTGCACATATTACTATGTAACTACACAGTAACAACTATTGTAACAACATAGTAGTTATTTGTGTTACTATGTAACTACACAGTAATAACTGTATTAACAACATAGTAGTTATGTAGGTGTTACTATGTAACTACACAGTAATAACTGTATTAACAACATAGTAGTTATATAGGTGTTACTATGTAACTACACAGTAATAACTGTATTAACAACATAGTAGTTATATAGGTGTTACTATGTAATTACATGTAATAAGGTTGTAGCGCTATCAGTTATTACAGTTGGAACAAGGAATGTGTAATTACAAATCTAGTTGCTGAAGGTTATTCCACATGTGTAATTACTGATGTTATTACAAATGTTCTTGCAATACTATGCAACTATTGTTGTGTAATTACAAATTTGAAGATCACCTGTGAATTACCATGTTAATAACTCAAGCCAAAATGTGTCTTGCATGTAACTAGGTGCCACTAACATCGAATCCACATTTAATACCAGGGTTGATAAATAGGTCAGGACCTGGTGACAACAATTGTAACAAGGCACACTCTGTCATTAACTACCGGTCATTTTCAGTTTCTATGTTATGACCTGGCTCAAAGGCTATACAGAATCAAGTGTAATGTTAGAGCAATGTAGTTACATAGGATATACTTGTAATTATAATTTTTTGGTCCTCCAATAATCGGTATTGGCGTTGGAAAATCATAATCAGTCGACCTCTAGTGCTTAGGGTCATTGTCTTGTTGGAAGGTGAACCTTCGCCCCAGTCTGAGGTCCAGCATCATGAGTGCTCTGGAGCCGGTTTTCATCAAGGATCTCTCTGTACTTTGCTCCATTCATCTTTCCCTCGATCCTGACTAGTTTCCTAGTCCCTGCAGCTGAAAAAACATCCCCACAGCATGATGCTGCCACCACCATGCTTCACAGTAGGAATGGTGCCAGGTTTCCTCCAGACGTATTGCTTGGCATTCAGGCCAAAGAGTTCAATCTTAGTTTCATCAGACCAAAGAATCTTGTTTCTCGTGGTCAGAGTCCTTTAAGGGCCTTTTGGCAAACTCCAAGAAGGCTGTCATGTGCCTTTTACTGAGGAGTGGCTTCCGTCTTGTCACTCTACCATAAAGGTCTGATTGGTGGAGTGCTGCAGAGATGGTTCTCCTTCTGGAAGGTTCTCCCATCTCCACAGAGGAACTCTGGAGCTCTGTCAGAGTGACCATCGGGTTCTTGGTCACCTCCCAGACCAAGGCACTTCTCCCCTGATTACTCGGTTTGGCCGTGCGGCCAGATCTAGGAAGAGTCTTGGTGGTTCCAAACATCTTCCATTTAAGAATAATGGAGCCCACTGTGTTCTTGGGGACCTTCAATGCTCCAGAAAGGTTTTGGTACCCATACAGTAAATGTGCCTCGACACAATCCTGTCTCAGAACTCTATGGACAATTCCTTCGACCTCATGGCTTGGTTTTTGCTCTGACATGCACTGTCAACTGTGGAACCTTATATAGACAGGTGTGTGCCTTTACAAATCATGTCCAATCAATTTAATTTATCACAGGTGGAGTCCAATGAAGTTGTAGAAACATCTTAAGGATGAACAATGGAAACAGGATGCACCTGAGCTCAATTTCGAGTCTCATAGCAAAGGGTCTGAATACTTATGTAAATTAGGTATCTGTTTACTAAAATTACAAAAAATCTGTATTTGCTTTGTCGTTATGGGGTATTGTGTGTAGATTGATGAGATGATTATTTTTTTTAATCAATTTTAGAAAAAAGGCTGTAACGTAACAAAATGTGGAAAGGGGCAGCTTTCCCGAATGCACTGTAAATGGCTTCATTGTAAAAAAATCCCAAAGTATCCCTTAAATGCAAAGTGTTACCGGCTGTTGTATTGTTCTTTTTGGAAGTGGAAAATGGAATGAAGCATACTGCTCTTTATACTTCTGATTTCGCAATTTCACAAAGTGGAATAGCCCTGACATTACTCTCACAATGTTACATTATGGTGTGGCTCATGTGGTAGCAGGCTTTCATCTATGAAAGGAGGTAACACAGACACAAATGCATAATTTTCTGAATGTGAGGGAAGCATACAGGAGAACTATGGACCTTTTTGTCAATGACAGACATTAGATGGGGAGCATTTGTCTTGCTGCACATTATGTCCAGACAGAGAAGTGATATCAGGATATTGAGCATATCAGACAATAATTTTCCAGACATTCTCCCAGGGACTTCTGTAACAATTTACTATCATTTTCACCACAATTATGATCCAATTTCACTCCCTAGCTCACCCTCTCTCCCATCCTCTCCTGCTAAGAACAGATATGCAGAGCACGGTCCATGCAACAGGTAGATATTGAACAAAACAGTTTCTGAGAAGCCGCATCCAGCAACACCTAAAATAAGAAACATAATCAGCCATTTCCATCAAACGCACCTGTTATTGAAATTATTCATACACTAAGATAGTGACATTTCAGTTTTTATCTACTTCTACATCCATGTTCTCCACACTACAACATGTGCTTACTACTTGTCACATAATGTCTAGCCTCTGACTGTTAGTAAAAAGTACACATTTAGAATTGTGACTCTAAGAGTAGCTGTTGTTGTGGTTTTTGGAAGGATATGTTATTTTGCATGTACACACATGGTGGGAGAAAGCTATGTAGGATAGAGTGTCTCATTCCTCTGTCGTGTACT
Source organism: Oncorhynchus keta (assembly GCF_023373465.1). Classification (NCBI taxonomy): domain Eukaryota; kingdom Metazoa; phylum Chordata; class Actinopteri; order Salmoniformes; family Salmonidae; genus Oncorhynchus; species Oncorhynchus keta. Next base: position 36,049,684 of record NC_068422.1, read on the forward strand.
ATGAATTCGTAGTGGTTGCTAGGAGGTTGTTGGCGTAGCAGTGAATGAGGACACATAGGAAAGCTATCCGTCCTGCTGGTTTGGAGAATGGGAGGATGGAGACAATTAGAGATGCGTCGCCCACACTTCTAGCCCTCCAGCTAACTAGTCCTGCTCATCACCTCATCATCACATCCTACTCATCCACTTGTTTTTCTGTCCTCCGTTAAGACATCATGATGAAATACAATGTTCTCATTCCAACACAGAGGTTGTTTGGCTCAGACTTTTAAGCTGCAGCACAGTGAAGGTTTCCTAAGCTTACCTCTTATTTTGCTATGCTTGCCATGTCCATGCTACAGGTTCAATCAGAGTCAGTTTGTAGTAGAACTGTGTCAAAGGTGAAGTCACTAAAAACAGTAAGAATCACCAATTATACACATTTTCTACTTGGGAATTGTGGCCTGGAGACAAATCACTGCTGAATGTGGCCAGCAGAATGATGACTGACTGAGTATGACTGAACATAAGTGTGATTGAACCTACGTTGTTCGGGATTGCAGTAGAGAAACTTCAATCTGACCTTTTAAAGCTTGCCTTAGTAGCTAGGGACTGTTTATTCCATGCTGTCATCTAGGATGTCCATTAGGATCAGATCTAACGATCGATAGCTTTCCTGCTTTACTCAACATTTTCAAGAATCACACAAAGGAATAAGTCTCCAAGTTATTTACATTACATGTATGTATAATGTATGCATACAAGTATAATGCAGAACTGTACATGTTAATTTAGTCTTAAGGCTGTAATATTCACAAGGCATGTAGGCTATGTCTGCATATCCAAAGCTGCTAGTTTGGCAATGATGACAGTGTTGTATGGGCTATTTGGCCAGTTTATGTGAAGCTGCTTTATTGCCAGGACATCTACTGCTCCAAGCAAACACACACACACACACACACACACACACACACACACACACACACACACACACACACACACACACACACACACACACACACACACACACACACACACACACACACACACACACACACACACACACACACACAAACAAAAAGTGGCTCACACGACATGCGTAGCAAATAACACTTTACTGCAGCACTGATTACAAAACGGGGTAAATGAGAGCAATGGCACGGAACATTTCCTGTCTTGGGAAGGACATAATGAGGTCAAACCTGTGGATGACTAGAAAAGGGAAGAAGATGAGTGTACTTTACTTGACTAAGGTAAAATATGAATAATTCACATTAACTTTAGTTACAAAGGGCCCGAGGACGTTCATTTCACACACGTATACCTCCCCCCTCTAGAAGATGCTTTTTTAACATGTAGTTACTTCCTTATGGAGGGTGGAATGATGTACCTCAGATATTTATTCACCCTCCTACAGTATGATTGCCAAAGAATACCCTAGTAAGTGACATCACAAGAATGGACAGAGGGATAAAGAGGGCACCGCATGACTGGTTCTGGAAAGTCATTTTTCTTCTTTTTTTTTGCAGGTGAAAAATGTCCAGACAAATACTAAATCTGCCCAATGCTTAGTGGTTATAAATCAAGTCAGTGTTCGTAAAGCAGCGATGCATGCTCTCATTTGTGAAACATAAAGCATACTGGTCGGGTTGAGTACACCACAGCATGCAAAGGCATTATTCATCTCACATTTCCTTTACCAGCAACAATCTGTGAGAAAGATAAAATAATCTGTTGTGTATGTGGCTTTTCCACTTGCATTATACACAGTAGCACTTTATGTCTGTAGACGTTCATGTGGGTGGCATGACAGAAATGGCTTGGGGAATTAACTGGGTTTGTAGCTTGCAGCTTGCTATGACTTCAGCCATGACAGGTCTCAAAGCAATGTGTTCTGAAAAAAGGCAAGAGCTATAGCGCATGTCTGAATGTAATGCGTTTTGAGCAGTTGAAAAATAAATAAACACATTATCATTATTAATAGTATTATGTCCGATGGACTGCATTTTGTCCAGATTTCATCTGCTCTTCACACAAAAAAAATGGGTTTTGGTGTTTCACTGTCTAAAGGCTTTACATAGCCTCATTATGAGGTGAATCCATAATGCCTGGGCAGGAGTGTGGGGACTTGTGGCAGAGTGACACAGTAACAGATGGGCCCACTCACTGATGCTGAATGGAACAATGTTTCTAGGCGATGCCACAGACAGCGACTCACAAACACTGTCTCATTTGCCTTGTAGTCAATGTGGCAGTGAGCTGAACCGAGAGCCACACAGTTTCAAATGACTTCATCTTTTTTATTCCCTAAGATTTCACAGCCCCCCCCCTCTCCCATTCCCTCCCCCTCCTGTTTAATGTAATAGGATTTACTCTGAGGCTTATTTTCCGCTCCTCGTCTTCCGTCCCGGAAAGGAGTCCTCCGCAGCCAACGGTGCAGGAGGTGGGTAGTAAATTATACACACTGCCCTCCAAGCTCTTCGGCATGAGGTAGGGGGGTTCCAACAAATGCCTCCCCCTGAACACCCCCACAATCCCCAACTCCTACTCCCACCATCCGTTTCCTCCCCATCCCTCCTTCCTCCCCACCCCCCACCCCTCCACCTCGCCATCCCTGCCCTCCTCTCCATCAATATTTCTCAAGCACTTTTTAAGCGGCTCAATAATGTCAAAGCACAACAAACCATAGAAAAATATACATTATGCCATAGACTTGTGACCTGGATATAGGCTGACAGACAATCATAAGCATCCATCTGATTGGACAATCAGTATCGATTCCCTCTTCACCACCTACATCACTATTACAGTTAATGGAGCATTGGTGGAAAATCTGAGGTTTTGGGGTCACAGAAAAGTGAAAACATCTGTCATATTGACCTGCACTGTTCTTACTGCAACATGGAAGAGAAATGCAGGATAATAACCCATGTTGGTGTTAGTTTAGTAAATCATTTCTACAGACAGACAGGCAAGTACATGTGGATAGATAACATGACAACATACTACAATAACAATGTTTTGGGAATCTTCATACCGTATATGACAGAGTCAGTCCAATTCATCCACAGTCTCTAGCAGACCTCATACCATGATGTCTATGTTTACCTTCCACAATAAAACTCAACCTGTAGCAGCGTGGCCCAGAGAGAGCACCGCCCAATGTGCTCTACTACTATGAAAATATCTGAAATCACTTTGCAAAGACACATCAACTGGAGTTCTCTGAACACGCGGAAACGATGGAGAAAACAAAAAAAAGAGAGCACTGATAAGCCTGAAACACCCTAATTAGTGCCTTACAGTCACTTTGTTTACATCTGAATCCAAAGTTCACCATTTCATTTCCTGAAAACCTGGCAAGTACAGGCCTTGTAATCGCCGAGGGAATAGGGGTGGGAAACAAATAACATTGCTTTATTTTTTTTCTCTAAACACGGTACCATGCTTTAAAAAGGCCAGTCTGTTTTCTGATACCCACATTAAAAGATTAGTGAAATCCCAGCTCGCGGTGACATTTAGAGAGAAGTCGATGACTCCTTTGAATACAGATCAGAGTAAAAAGAAAATTGGCAGCCTTTAAATCTAATCAACAGTGGTACCAACACACCAGACCCCAATGGCAAATCACATTCAAAGTGTTAGCAATTCCTCTATAGGCTGATTCTTTGAGATGACTTACACTCTCAATGCATTAAGAGGTGTCTAGTAAACTCAAAGAGAGACATACAGAGTCAATAACCTGAGTAACACAACATATCCCAGTGCATCCAAGGAATGACTGCAGCAGCCCAGGTTTTTGGCACAGAGGACAACGCCTTGTACAGAATGCTCCAGTGGAACACTTTCCAGGGTGGAGAGAGGACGGACAGAACAGTGACCACATTTAGGAGCAGTGGCCTGGACCATAACTCACACTCTCTCACTCTCTTTCTCAGCTCACTTTGTCCCTTTATTCTCTGACAGGTCCTATGGTGCTTGTCAATGCTGACTCTTTCTATTCCAAAGGGGATATAAACAAATTCATATTCTATGGAGTGTCTTTCAGGCCTCGATGTGCTGCAGGTTTGACAGGCATTTCTATTTACCAGGTAGCCCCAGAGGTTTGGCTATGATCTGATCTGCATTAGACTACATGGTCACTACAGCATGAACAGGCACAGATAAGGCAGCATTCATACATGACAGGACAGGTTGTGAGGAAAGGTACAGCAAAAATACTTACGCAAACACACCTAGGATACGAACAGTAAATAGATCACTATTTAACACATATACACAGACAAATGCACACACAGTCAACTCAGCATGTACAAAGTGCCAACACACACACACATACAGTACACGTGAACACACACTTGCACACCGAACTAAAGTGGGATCACACATACTGCATCTCTTACTATCGGCTAACTATTGTTTAACAACTATTCAGTTTGTCATGCAAATCTACACAGCCCTTCTGCAGTGCAGCGCTGCGTACTAGTAAACAATATAAACCCTCCATACTAGTGTTAGGTTCTTTTTTTTTCAGAGTAAATAACTCACAGACACTAGAGAAGCTTTAACCAAGTTTCATTCTTCCCAAAGGTTCTGTACAGCTGTATTCAGACACTCCAACATTTGTCCCACTCATATATATACGTATATATATATATCCCACTTAAAACACCCCCCCCCCCCCCCCTTCTCTCCAATCCTTACATCTTATGGTTTAACAGGAAAAGAGTAACAAGACACCAAACCCTTATTACTCCCTACAGGTGACCTGTCCTCACCTCCTGACCTCAACCCCACCTTCACCTAATCCACAGAGATCCATGTCTCCCCTGTATCAACACATTGCTCTGCTCCCGTCCCCCAACACATTCCAACACATTCCACAGCTATCTGTCTTTCTACAGAGGCCCAGTCTCTTTCTCCTTTGATTCTATGTTTCTTTCCTCTCATTTATTTAATTTTTTATGTTCAAAATGTAAAATCCAACACTATACAATGCAGCATTAATGCACAATAAGCAGCATGGCCAAGCCAGGCCCAAAAGCATACAATATAATTACAGGGATACCGTTAGACATGGACTAAATGAAAGGGTGAAATGTACACCATGGCTGTGACCTCACTTAGCCTATTGGAGCACTGCATGGTCTGAAGGCCTATCAGAGAACTTATGACAGATTAAAAATAACCACTGGGTAATTAAAACCTCTTAAATGTAAAGTCCCCATATTTGGGGACCCTATTTGATTTTTTAAAATTAAATCAGTCTGGTATGAGAATGGTATGATCGGCGCCTTCAAATCTTTGGTATTATTACCATATATGGACATACGAATTTATAAGGCAGGCCGAGCCGATGACCTCATTTCAAGAAGGCTGCTACCTATATTCTGGTTAGCGTTGAGAAACATAAACGAAAATAAACACAAAATACGTTGATACTAGGGATGCACAATATATCGGTGAACATATCGGAATCGGCCAATATTAGCTAAAAATGCCAACTTCGCTATCGACCCGATGTCTAGTTTAACGCCGATGTTAAAAACTAAGCTACAGTGCATGCCTATATAATGTGACGTAATGATGCCAGGTAAAATTTTGCAACACAGCATTCCTAACCTAGCCCACAATGTCTGCTGTGTGGATCAAGCAGTCAACAAGTCGAGCAGTCATTTGAAAGAGTAACAACATTTCAGCGAGACAACTCAAAGGCGAAATCCAGATAATGGAATTAATTTCCCTTGACAATCAACTGTTCTCTGTCGTGTGTGATGTTGGCTTTCTTCGACTGGTCGAGCACCGGTACACACTACCAAGTGCGCTATTTTTCAGATGTTGCCCTACCGGAGTTACACAGTAATAGCGTCACTGCTATTAGCTTCACGACATACATACTATGGAGCGCTGTTTGGGACTTTGCGAGTCAAAAGAAATACAGTAACACTGTCAAAGCTGTACAAAAAGTCTGCAAACAAGCAAACACCGGCCACTACCACATTGGTAGTAAAGCATCATTTGTTCGACCACAACTTCCGGGGTAGCTAACTTTAGCTTGGTACCTAGCTAGCACCAATACAACCAGCCTGAAAACAATGACCAGTAGAACCTGCAGTCATTTTCATTATTCTTAGCAATAATTTAGAAATCTTTGTGAGTAAGTATTAGCTAGGTTGCCACTTGTTGTTCGCCTACTGAAATTGAACTTCAGTTCATGAAAATAAATAGCTAGCCAGCTAATTAACCCTGTTGCCCAAAGCTAACTTTATAAGCAGCAATCTAGCTTCATCTAGCTAGTGAGGCTCGACCGGACCGGGTTATGTGTTGTGAAGCTAACCACAATAAGGATCAGGCACAATAGTGGAATGTGGGGTTTGCCTTTAAAAATAAAAGTATGTCTGACAGTGATGCAAATTAATACAAATAGTAGAATTATGCCATACTTTTATTTTGAAGGCTTACTGCAAATTCCACTATTGTGGCTAATCCTTATTGTGGCTAGCTTCACATAGATGGGTCCGACCACCATTAATTAAATAAGCACTGTCTTATAAATGAGGGTTATTTTAAATGACACCTAGCTATATAGTAACATAGCAAAACAACATAATCTGTTTTAGTAGCTATACTTAGCTAGCTAACTAATTTTCCTTTGGCAAGAAAAATATCAGATATCGGTATCGGACAAAAATGTAATATCGGTGCATCACTAGTTGATACACACTGAAATCCGGGACTCCACATATCATGAGGATATTTTATTTGTCTGCCTGTGACCTACCATTATTGATCACCAGCCAGAGAGTACAAATGTTTATTTTACACAAAGTTTTCACTAAACAGCAAACATCTTACAAGGTAAAAATTTGATTTGGTCTGTGTTTGAGCTATAACTACATGGGGGCTATCAAATTAATCCTTCGGTTGGTAGGAACACATCTAGCCTATTGATATCTCTATGACTTAATGTCAACATCGAATGTCCACCGAGTGACTATATCTTTGCACATCAAAAATATGATGTTACCTGCTCATGCACTGTAGGCATCCATGTCACCCTGTATGTCCCCCGACACAACCAAAATGTTTGAGAGAGGTTGGTGTTGTAGAAATTTAGTTTTTATAGTGAACAATAACTTTTAGGCACATCCAGTGTGCAAAAACAGTGCAATTACCACATTCATACACTTTAGAAAGGTTGAATGCACCCTGGATATTCCATAACACCACCACAATGTTTGAGTGAGGTTGAAATGGTCGGAATTCTGTTTTTACACTGAACAAATAGCATTTAGGGATTGCAAATGTAATATAGATGCCATCATGAATATGTAATATCACTGGAATTATCTAATTTACAGACGTATGCCACTTTGGAGAGGTTTAGGGACACTTGGTAATGTCCCGTGACAACACCTAACACAACTTACTAAAACATCTGCCCCTTTCTAGTTGGTGGGTCTATCAATCCCATTTTATTTTCTGGTATTGTTCACATGTTGTGGAAGCCATCTAATGGGTTTTCAGCTCTAGTCATCAATAATTCACTTATAGCTTGTCAATGAAATATTACTTTCAAAATAAATAAAAAACAATATTTTGTGTGTGCTTGATCTTGTGTATCCTGTACTATGTAACTCCTATCTATCTTCTGATCATTTCCTCATAATCTCCCAGATGTGTTCTTTCCAAATATAATCATGTAATTACACATGAATATCAGTTACTTTTGGGTATGTCTATTTAGGCAGAAATCTACATTTTGCAATTACAATGAAGAGTTATTATTAACAACCCTGGGGAAAAAATGAAATGATCATTCTCCTCACATCCAGGAGATAGAAATAAAGACACAAAGAAATCCATTATTGAGATTTACCTTTACTTATTAAACCACAGTGACAATAATGGTCAAAGGACTGCTTTCCATCATGTTTAGAGCGCTGTGAATAATGAGTTGTCATAAATGGGGAATCTGGTGGGGATATTGGATTGGTCACGCCAACACTCAAAAAGGAGCTATTGAGTCTATTTGAGCCAGTGTAGGAAGGTAAAAGGGAACCTGACAGTTATTGTAGAAGGTGGGTTTTGTTAAGTCTATGGGTTTACCTTAGAGCAATTAAATTCTCCTCAACTTTTACCTTGGGAGGGGTTGATGAAAATGGAGTTGTAGTAGTGGGTGTTGGATGGGGGGATATTGGTGCAAAGCACTCAACATATTACTGCATCGCAAATGGGTGACTAAAATAGACGCTCATCTGCTGCAGTGAATAGTTAACAGGTGTTATAAATAGTTAACGGGTGGATTTACATTTACTATGTCACGTGTAGTCTATGAGACCAGGCAGTCCTGAGTGGCAGTCACAGTGGGGTGAATGTGAGCAAAAGAGCAAAGCAAAAGGCCAACATGACCCTACTGTCACTCAACCCCCCTCATCTCACACACACCCCAGGCCCAGGAAGGCTCATCGATTCTGGGGCCTCATCGACTGGAAAGCCCCTAGAGTTCTAAAACACCCACAGTCAAACATTCAGAATATCGAAATAGCACTGCTCGTGTGGAAATAGTGACTTGGTGTGACAGTGCAAGGGGTTTCACACAGTCTAGGGGGTTTGGCATGGGCAATGATAGGTAGAGGCACAGGAGACAGGAGTGCGGTGCACAGAGGCTTTTATTAAGAAAAGGCCAATTAAATCCTGGCTCTTTCAGAGCTCTACAGGTCAGGCTTTAAACTTAGAAAAATGCATGAAGTCGACAGGACTAGCCAAAAGCTTAAACGCTGCAAATCATATAGGCCCTAACCATACCTCACATGATGTGTGCACTCCAGAACACACTCCCCGCAGAGGGAGAGCCACGCACCTTTAAGTCCTTAGGCAGTCAATGAGAGGGCTGCCACACCCTCGTTAAGGGAACCGTGCTCAGATGGAGCTTGTTCCCCTAGCCAGCATTCTTTGTGCTGGTTAGGCTTGGCCCTGCTGCACCACACTTGGTAAGCGTTGATAATAATCAAAGTAAAGCATCATAGCCAAAGCAGCAGGATTCATTTGCAAGGTTATTTAGGCTCACTATCAATCAGCCTTGATACCCAATAGACTTTTGTGTTGTTGTTGTCGTATATGAACTCGTCCTCACTAATTTGTTTGGTTTGCAGCCAGAAATGAACATCTGTTGTCATCTCTTCAACTTGGTTTCAGAGCTGATACGTTATCACCAGATGTGACAGCGGAAGCATTTTGTTAACAGAAAATGGTTTGCTTCTACATGTTTTGACGACAGGCAGCAACTCTGAATTAGGACAAGTTAAGAAAACAAACCCCTAAATAGAAGTCAACCCAGTTTTACGGTGCAAAAGCTTAACTGATTAAGTCCAACATGCAGTAGTTTCCCAAACACTGGGATTGGCTCAGCAGCATGCTGTCAAGTCATAGGACATTAGCTGTTACTCATCAGCATTTTGACATGGTTGCATCACTGCTTGGTATGGCAACTGCTTGGCATCCTACTGCAAGGCGCTGCAGAGGGTAGTGCGTATGGCCCAGTACATCACTGGGGCCAAGCTCCCTGCCATCCAGGACCTCTATACCAGACAGTGTCAGAGGAAGGCCCTAAAAATGGTCAAAGATTCCAGCCACCCAAGTAATAGACTGTTCTCTCTATTACCTAGTGCACGGCAAGCGGTACCGATGCCCCAAGTCTGGAACCAACAGGACCCTGAACAGTTTCTATCCCCAAGCCATAAGACTGCTAAATAGTTAACCAAATATCAACCTATCTGCATTGACCCTTTTTGCAATGACTTTTTGGACACATACGCTGCTGCTACTGTTAATCTGTCACTTTATTCCTATCTACGTCAATTACCTCGTAACCATGCTCATCGACTTGGTACTGGTACCCCTTGTATATAGCCATGTTATTGTTACTTATTTATTATTACGTGTTTTACTTTTCTACTATTGCTCTATTTTCTTTCTTCCTGCATTATTGGGAAGGGCACATAAGTAACCATTTTTTTGTTAGTCTACACCTGTTGTTTACAAAGCATGTGACAAATACAATTGTATTTGATCAAAAATAATGGATTTTGAGTTTTCAAATGTAATACCTGGGGGTTATTTCAGGGCTACAATGTTCCTATTCTGTGAAACATTGCAGAGGTCTTTTGTATTTCTGGCTTTCAACATAGATAAGGTTGATTGTACGGAAGTTTAATACATCAATTGGTATTTCAATGCAGGAACTGTAAGAGGTGTAATTGAATTCACATCTGAATGACAATGAGAAATACCTTATTATAGATCAGGTAATACTACTATGTGTGCACTTTTGTAAGGGAGTAACTATTCAAGGCCATTGTGAAAGGATGCAGTGGACTATAGGTTGCTGAAGGAGAGAGACATACACATATGTAGCAGACCCCTTGCTATTAGGCCTTGGTTTATTTCATGATGGCATCTACATTCTTAGGCTGATCGTGTGAGTATGGAGGTCTAAGATCATAATTAGCAGATATTACACCAAACTATGAAAACAAGAAATGGGAGGAGTTTAAAAATAAATAATACAAGCACAATGCCTGCAAATATTTGACCATGGTAAGAGGATAAGTATCCCTCGCGCTATTATGTCACTGACGTCAGAACTAACCACACAACTGAAACGGTGTCCCCAGCTCTAGGGAATGAAATATAACAGCAAAGCAATCCATTTCTAAAATTATTCTGCTGGATATCACTTACCTTCCTGCACTGCTTGAAATGGGTTGTTAGCCTCGATACGTTTTACAGAGTGGGTGATTTTCTCGCTTTGTAGAATGTCGTCGTTGAGGCTTAGGTCAGAAATGGCAAGTTGAAAAATTTCGTCATCCCTGACAGCGTTTTCCTCAAATATGGCACCTGTTGGAGAAAAAAAATCTATGTAAGCTTACTTTATGGCGGGAAAATAAACTGTGAACTGTGGCCATGTTTTGGGATTTTTTTATTCACCAACAGGTTCATTTGATCCATCATTGTAGGCCTATTCGTTTATAACATGATGATGCAGTTTACACTGGACCCCCTTATTGATTGTTCACTGTGGTATTTGCGCCATTTGGATGTGTAGGCTAAATATAATTTAGGCTAGGCTACATTTTTACTGAAGAGCCTAACCTTGTCAAAAGTTCCTGATGTATAGTTAATACTGTAGCAACTCTAACACAGGTGGGATTCTTTCTAGAAATTGAACTTTTGTTGGTTTGGTGTTTTGCCCATGTATTAGCAGCAAAAATAAAGACATAACGCGTTTAAATGCTAGCAGATGCAATTAACTAGCTCTTCATACCTGTGTGCATTCCCATTTCCTAGTCACCGTGTGCCTATAGACATGTGACCAATGACCCAACATAGGGCCCTCTAGTGTACAAAAGAAGTAAAAACAGACAGAAAAACTATAAACAACACCCCCACATAAGTAGGCCACGTTCACATTTAAATATAACTCAGTACCACTGTGAACGCTGTATGTAGGCCTATAACTTTTTTGTGCCAAGCTCTATGCCATTCAATTGAGCGCCTTGCCGTGCATTTCAGGACCTTGGAGAGCGGCAGTAGACCTACATGGTCACAAACGCTGGCTGTATAGTACTAGCCTACAGCTCTGGAAATTATGAATGGGATTTGTTTCACATACTGTATGGACCTGAGAGCAAAGGCTCCTCGCTATGTAGCCTCACAATAGGCTACATTTCAGGACCTTGAAAGAGGCAAAGCCTACAGGGATTACATTCGGATCCCATGAAGCTGAGCACAGACGTGTGTTGTGGAGGGAAACATAGAGATAAACAATCTATGTATCTATGAAAGCTATAACCTCAAGAGGAAAAGTTGAGTGTCAGTTGCATCTCTTTGGCTGGTGTCTTTTGAGGACAGCGTATAGTACGCTGTAGTACAGTGGATTACATACAGACGATGTCATTGAGTGAAGTAATATGACAAGCCTACAAAATAAAGGGACGATATACTTTAGAGACATGATTTATTCTGACATTGAAGGCAAGTGTATGCCATTTAAGACATTAAAGACATGAGTGTAGCTTCCGTTAAATTCCCCAGCACTATTTTTGCGAGAGAGAGAGAGACCATTGCACTTCAGCATTTGTCGGACGCAGGCACATTCAAAAAAAGAGAGGTAACCCAATACTGCAAACACAGATATTCCCATGAACCAAAAGTGTTGTGCAAGACAATAGAAAGTGGCATGATTAATTGTAATGTCAGGGTTATCTGGGTTATTAGTGTTATTGGGGTCTACTAAAAGCATATTGGAATTTCCATGGAGAATGACGCAGAAGAGAGAGAGAGAACTTACTGCTCATATGATAAGTACAAAGTAATGGACATATTTAAGGGAATACAGCAGTAGCCAATGACCTGTTATTGAAAGGTGGTGCAAAAGTGCAATAGCATGTGTCACACATTATCACTGTGCTCGAATCGAATCTATTTGGCTTGAGAATCAGCCAATGTGCCTGTTATATATTGAAAATATGCCCATCCGTTACTCTTGCAAAGAAATACCATATATTTGCATGTGTGTCCCTCTGTGCATCCTCTGTGAATTCTAGAAAGATTTTAACCCACTTAAATCCCAACATTTATCCATGTTTTCACTATCATTTTAAAGCACGAGTTATTTTGATGCTTTGACAAAGTCATTTCTGCAGATTGCCCACTGGGCACACACTGGTTGAATCAACGTTGTTTCCACGTCATTTCAATGAAAATGTGTTGAACCAACGTGGAAAAGATGTTGTATTGACTTCTGTGCCATTTATTTAATGTGATTAATGACAAGATTTAAGGTAAAACAATTATATGTTCCTCATTTTAAGGTCAACCATTTTATGTGAACTTAACTTTCGTTTTTAAAATAGGAAAACGATTCCCTTTTAAATAATAATGTAAACAAAGTATTGAACATCTAATAGTCATTTTTACATTTGACATGTTTTTGTCATTTAGCAGAAGCGCTTACCCAGAGCGACTTAAAGTAACGAGTGCATACATATTCATACTTTTTCGTACTAGTCCCCCGTGGGAATCTAACCCACAATCCTGGCATTGCACGCACCATGCTCTACCAACTGAGCGAAACGGGATTATAGTCAAATCATAGTGTAAAAACAGGTGAACTGATTCTACTCTTTTTGGCAATTTTCGGGTGTTCTGTGGTGGGAAACTGGGCGGGTTGAGCATAATACGTCAACCCTGTTACCAACAGGCTAGAAATGTTAACAATTTCATTTTTTTTGTGAAGCTTGCCTTCAATTGCCCCTCCCGTTTTCACAGAACAAGCTTCTATTCTCTGTCACAATGGCATTTATGTCTGATTTAAGATGAATTCGTCAACCCTGTGGTCAACCATGTTACTTTATTTGGTACTTAATAGGCACGTACTATATATTTTCTTTTTTTATTTAACCACTTGAGATGGGAAAATACTTGTTTTTTTTCCCCTTACCAAGTTGCACTACTCAAAAGGCACCTAAATTGGAACGACCCGGTTATAGGCGTAGTTCCGTTTATAATTTGTATTTAGTGGACATCGGGCATCAATTTAAATCCTGCCATCTCTTTTTAACATCCTATAACATCCCTAGTTAATCTATCTCCCCAATACAATGACGACTCGTGCTTTTTATGTGTTGGAAAACTCTGGCAGATCAAACGAGCATAAACTGACAGAAAAGCTCCCTCGAGGTTTAGGCTACATAAACCAGTGTAATACCAGAAGCCTACTGCATCTCTCACAATGAAACCCCGTCTATAGTATTGATATTGTGATCACGTTCCATTGAAAGGTAAGGCAAGCGGTCCGGTTTAGGAGGTGGAGGGCTAAACAAACCGTGAACCACATACGGGACTATTGATTCCCCAAAAGCTGATGGGGAAAATCATCATCAATGTCTTATCGACATTTAAGACATCGATATATTCCATGCACTTTCTCTGATAGCCTAAAAAAATCCTACACCAAGATGGAAATCGAGCTATGTTCAGGAAATTAGCCCAATATTGACTACATCCAAACTTTCAGTTTACATTTGACGCAGTCAAAATAGATTAGGCATATTTATCCCGTAAACTATCCCCGAAGCTGCCCTTCATGCTCTACAGTTTTTATGCGCATCGCATGCATTTGTCTACGCTATACAAAGTATTGATTCTAGATGTTTCTGCAGCACGTCTCACTACAACCCGCGCATAGCTATCCAGGGTGATTACCAATATGAATGATGGAGTCCGCTCCGGCAGAATTGCATTGCAATATCCACAGAGAAAGGCAGATCATCAGCAACTCCATCTCCGGCTTTTAGCGAAGCAGCTCATCCAAGCATTCTCGGCTGTCCGACAATCAATTGGGGCACCACAAACAATGTCCAAAAACGCTGCAAATCACAACTATCGTTCAGAAGCCTCAAAACGCAGGAAACACTAAAGAAAAAGTAACAACTATAATTATAACAGGGGAAATAACTATTTAAAACGGAAAGTGAAGGGGAAATAAGGGAAGAAAGGTTGGGAACCCCGTTATTATATTCAAAGACAGATAGTGAGCCTGGCGTTCCTTCTCTCGCTCTCGCCTTCTCCAGCGCTCACGGTGTCTAAAAGCATGGCAAGCTGCAAAAATGCTGAGGGACACCCCCCCCCCTACTCTCTCACACACACACCGCGCGCGTGCGCGCGCACACACACACACACCTTCTAAATAAAGCATTCGCTCGTTTGCCCGACCCACGTGACTGCAGAGACTTCACGTCTCGGTGCTGTCTGGAGAAGCCGGGTAAAATAGAATTTGTTCTAACCGGAGAGAGACGCGGGCAGAGCGCAGTGTTTTTATTTTAGAGTAGTGGCCGATGAGGGCTGATAGACACAACTATACAGTCAGTGTATGCTTGGATGCAGGTTACTAAATTCATGCAAACGCCTAATTCATTGCGGTAGGCCTACACGATAAACATTGGTAGTCTGATTGAAAATTATATGGTTCTGCAAGTAAGTTTTATGACCCACGCAAAACAAAATATTATGATTTACAAGGTATGATTTAATATAGGATAATGTCAAGAGAAGACGCGGGCGAAGATGTTGAGCCGAAGAAGATCCATAAGGTGATCACCGGTGAAAGGTGATGGATAACGGACAGACGTTTGACAGACCTTGTCATTTTTCAGCGCAGATGTTACGGTCATAGGAAACAGCAAGCGAAAAACCCTAATTGACTTGGTAACAGTGGGATTTGATGAAGTGGGGATTGAGGAACTTCAAACATTTGATGCAAATTAAGTCAGATGATTATGCCTTTATGCTTTGTTTGACTGACTGCTAGTTTGATCTCTTCACAAAACGCCGAACAAGCGAATTAAAATGTGCCACTTCTGTGGCGACATTGTTGAATGCCTATATGCTAATACCTGAGGATTAATTAATCAATGTCATGTCATATTGAACCAAATCCAATTTTATGCAGGTTTACAATTCCATGGATTTAACAGGATGGGGTTAAATTATGCATGACAATTTATTTAATTGTTATTTTACCCACTCACGAGGACAGCTGCTGAGAAGAAATATCAAGTGCCAGATGAATATGCACGATAGGCATAATCTTACAATTAAAGGATATTTCTTGTGACTGAGCATAAACGGAAATCTCTCTTAATTGTTTGGTTAGGTTTACCAGGTTCATCAGCTTTCAGCACCACTGGAGTGGACAGCGCCCTCAGAAAACGCCACAGGGACCGCTTGACTGAACGAGGAGTGATCACTTTGTAGATGGCGGACAACGACGCAGGAATTCATGCGGCATTAATTGCTGTTTAAATAACTTATTGTGTTGTCTAAAATATAAATAATGTTAGATAAGATACATGTCATAACTTCAATGGCGGCAGGGTAGCCTAGTGGTTAGAGCGTTGGAAGGTTGCAAGTTCAAACCCCCGAGCTGACAAGGTACAAATCTGTCGTTCTGCCCCTGAACAAGGCAGGTAACCCACTGTTCCTAGGCCGTCATTGTAAATAAGAATTTGTTCTTAACTGACTTGCCTGGTTAAATAAAGGTAAAAACAAATAAATAAATAAAATATAATTTGGTCTAACTTGCATAGTAGCCTACTAGACTGGAACATTAACCAAGCTCGCCCAGCTGTAGGTTACATTCACCACAGTCATTCAACCACCTCTACGGCTGTCATATTGCATGTATTACCCACCTAACTTCCACCCTGTCCATCCGGAACGGAACACAGACATCCATGCACCAATGCCCTAAAATTCAGTTCAAATTGCATCTCACATACCGCCCCTACTGGCCACTCTGTACAATGACTGCACCTGCGTATTCCCTGCTCATCTTTCCGTGCACCGAGGAGCATAATAAAACACCAGAATCATTGTATTATTTATTTTTCAGACACATTCAGTGGTTGATTATGTGACAGGGTGAGAGGAGAGGGACAATACATTAGGTAAGGTGATTGAAGGTTACTGAAGAAGATTGCTGCATGCAGCTTTACTGAGAAATAGCTGGTTCTGTCAACCTCGGAGGATTAAACGAGCCCACTCAAGTTAACACCATCATTGAATGAATGACTTTAAATGTATTAGGACACTCAATTATTGAAACATTTGTTAAACTAAGATATACACATTCATAATATTTCTTATTTGGTTTTAAGGGAGACTTACGTAGAACCTGTTTCCCAGACCCAGATTAAGCCCATTGCCCCTTGATTTTCCCCACATTTTGTTACATCACAGCCATATTCTAAAATGGATTAAATTATAATATCCCCCATCAATCTCCACACAATACCTCATAATGACAAAGCGAAAAAACAGGTTTGTAGATATTTACATAACTATTCAGACCTTTGCTATGAGACTCAAAATTGAGCTCAGGTGCATCCTGTTTTCATTGATCATCCTTGAGATGTTTCTACAACTTGAATGGAGTCCAACTGTGGAAAATTCAATTGATTGGACATGATTTGGAAAGGCACACACCTGTCTATATAAGGTCCCACATTTGACAGTACATGTCAGAGCAAAAACCAAGCCATAAGGGCAAAGGACATGTCCGTAGAGCTCAGAGACAGGATTGTGTCAATGCACAGATCTGGGGAAGGGTACTAAAACATTTCTGCAGCATTGAATGTCCCCAAGTACACATTGGCCTCCATCATTCTTAAATGGAACAAGTTTGGAACCAACAAGACTCTTCCAAGAGCTGGCTGCCCGGCTAAACTGAGCAATCGTGGAAGAAGGGCCTTGGTCAGGGTGGTGAACAAGAACCCGATGGTCACTCTGACAGAGCTCTAGAGTTCATCTGTGGAGATGGGAGAACCTTCCAGAAGGACAACCATCTCTTCATCACTCCACCAATCAGGCCTTTATTTATGGGCAGGTGTGATGCTACTGTGAAATTGCAGAGCGCCAAATTCAAAATACAGAATACTCATAATAAACATTCATAAAATACACAAGTGTTATACATCGGCTTAAAGATTAACTTCTTGTTAATCCGGCCGCTGTGTCAGATTTCAAAAAGGCTTTATGGCGAAAGCATACCATGGGATTATCTGAGGACAGCGCCCGCTTACAAAAGCATACAAACATTTTCCAGCCAGGTAGAGGAGTCACAAAAGTCAGAAATAGCAATAAAATTAATCGTTTACCTTTGATCTTCATTTGGTTGCACTAACAAGACTCCCTGTTACACAATAAATGTACATTTTGTTTGATAAAGTCCCTCTTTATGTCCCAAAAACTCAGTTTTGTTGGCGCAATTTGTTCAGTAATCCACTGGCTCCAGGGCACTCAAAACACCCAGACGAATACATCCTAATAGTACCAGTAAAGTTAATCGAAACATGTCAAACAATGTTTATAATTAACGGCGAGCTCATGGCCACGCGCACAAAGCAGCTCTGCATTCTTCCCCTGTCCTCTAACCAAAAGGTATTTTTACTCGTCGTTTTTCAAAATACAAGCCTGAAAGCATGTCTAAAGACTGTTGACATCTAGTGAAAGCCATAGGGACTGCAATCTGGGCCCTAACCCACAACATAGTCAATAGGCATTCAATGGAAAACAACCTACATGAAAAAATCCCACTTCCTGGATGGATTTTCCTCTGGTTTTTGCCTGCCATAACAGTTCTGTTATACTCACAGGCATTATGTGAACAGTTTTAGAAACTTCAGAGCGTTTTCTATCCAATACTACCACGTATATGCATATCCTGACTTCTGGGCCCAAGGAACAGGCAGTTTACTTTGGGCACGTTTGTCATTCAAACTTCAAAATACTGCCCCCTACCCAAGAGAGGTTTTAAGGTAGTGGCCAGACGGAAGCCACTCTTCAGTAAAAGGCACATGACAGCCTGCTTGGAGTTAGCCAAAAGGCACCTAAAGGACTCTCTTACCATGAGAAACAAGATTCTCTGGTCTGATAAAAAAGAAGATTGAACTCTTTGGCCTGAATGCCAAGCATCACAACTGGAGGAAAACTGGCACCATCCCTACGGTGGAACATGGTGGTGGCAGCATCATGCTGTGGGGATGTTTTTCGGTGGCAGGGACTGGGAGACTAGTCAGAATTGAGGGAAAGATGAATGGAGCAAAGTACCGAGCGATCCTTGATGAAAACCTACTCCAGAGCGCTCAGGACCTCAGACTGGGGTGAAGGTTCACCTTCCAACAAGACAACGATGCTAAGCACACAGCCAAGACAACTCAGGAGTGACTTTGTGACAAGTCTCTGAATGTCATTGAGTGGCCCAGACAGAGCATGGACTTGAACCCGATCAAACATCTCTGGAGAGATCTGAAAATGGCTGGACAGCGTAGCTCCCCATCCATCCTGACAGAGAGAAGATTTGCAGAGAAGAATGGGAGATACTCTCCAAATACGGGTGTGCCAAGCTTTTAGCGTCATACACAAGAAGACACGAGGCAGCAATTGCTGCCAAAAGTGCTTCAACAAAGTGTTGACTAAAGCGTCTGAATACTTACATAAAGGTGATATTTCTGTTTTTATTTGTAATAGATTTGCAAAACTTGATATAATCCTGTTTTTGCTTTTTAATTATGGGGTATTGTATGTAGATTGATAAGTTTATCCATTTTATAATAAGGCCGTAACGTAACAAAACGTGGAAATAATCAAGGGATCTGAATACTCAGAATGCACCGTATATGAATGGACAAGATGTAGTTGCTATACCTTATCATTTATACATATCAACAGCTCAGTGGTAAAGAGAGAGGGGAGTATGGGAATGTTTTATGATAAGATATATTGATGGATACTTAAATTAACGATGTCTGACTAATTGAACTGCTCCCACTCATACAGTATAACCATAGTTATTATAGCTGCTACATATACTATGTCTGTGAGAGGCACTGGAATTATCAAAGGAATCCTTCTGAGGAAGCCTACAATGTCTTAATTCCACACCCGTCTGTGAAGTTTAAACATGTAACGTGTAAGAGACATGCAATTAGAGGTACAGTATCAGAAAGAGTACAACTGATTCCAATGACACTTGCCTATTTGCATGTACATGGGATGGGAACGTAATTTCCATCAATCAAAAGAGTAGCGGGCTATAATATATTCGGTTTATTAAGGTACTTCATATGCAACCGATTCTATATTCTATTTCCAAGCAGTGAGTAATCTCACATTTCTGGCCTGTTTTTGTGGTCTGTTGATACTGTTCGTTTTGGGTCAAAATATATCCCATTGAGATACACCCACAGTATTGTGTTCTCCTCACTTCTACTCATCAAGGTTGTCAACATTTAACATATAAAAAGTGCTCTGAACAGGCCTTCGAAACATTGCCATGAGCGGAGCGCTGGCTTTGAGTGATGACAGTGGCATTTCATTGTCACTCATGCCAGAGTCATTAACATTAACAGTTTGAGTAATGAGGTATGAGCAATTGAGCAACTGAGGAGTGGCATAGAAAATAGTTTGGGAGGTGGGCGAAAAGTTGATTTAGATTAAGAGATTCTGTCTGTCACATTGGTCCACCGAAGCACAGTGGTTAGAGCAAATAAAACCTGCAATTAAAATAATTTAGTTATGCATGGTTAATGATGACCACTAACGTTCACATTTTTCACAGCCACTGTCCATCACCAAACTATATTTCTGAATGAGCGTATACACTGTGTGCCCAGCGTCAGATCAGGAAACTTAAATGTGTCACGCCCTGATCTCTTTCACCTGTCCTTGTGATTGTCTCCACCCCCCAAAGGTGTCGCCCATCTTCCCCATTATCCCTTGTGTATTTATACCTGTGTTTTCTGTTTGTCTGTTGCCAGTTCATCTTGTTTGTCAAGTCAACCAGCGTTTTTCTCAGTTACTGCTTTTCCCCAGTCTCTCTTTTTCTCGCCCTCCTGGTTTTGACGCTTGCCTGACCTGACCCTGAGCCTGCCTGCCTTCCTGTACCTTTGCCCACCACTCTGGATTATCGACCCCTGCCTGCCTTGACCTGTCGTTTGCCTGCCCCTGTTGCTGTAATAAACATGGTTACTTCAACACAGTCTGCACTTGGGTCTTACCTGAAACATTGTAAAATGAGCAATTGGTTATACTTACATCAAGATTTGCAGTGCAGGAGACTTAAGTGCAGGAATAATTTCCTTTGAACAAAGGTAATGACTCTCAAATCCCTGTTCAATCCACAGTCATTGCCTCATAGCTTGGGGCAGCGCAGTGCAGATGGTTGGCTGTGAATTGACTGTTGTTTACAATCGAATTACTACTGTACACACATGCATGCCGTTTTGTAATTGGCCTCCGCCATGATGCGCATTGTTTTGTTTATTCACAATAGGCTACTCCTCTAGAGGAAACGTATTCAACTCAGTTGTGTGTATTGAACATGAAACCAATATATTGATTCACTTAAGTCCAGGGAGACCGCAGGGATTGTCTAACCTCTGCCACCAGTGTAGCAATCGAAGGCGAACAGACAGAATTCTTTACAATTTAAATGCCATGGCAAATGTTTCTTCTATCAATAAGCAATGAGATAAAAAAGATGTAGTTATTAAGTTTATTACAAATAGGTTGGATTACCCTGGAGGGGGTGGTAACAGGCCGACCTACAAGACAATATTAATTGAAATGATGTGCCCCAGCTAGACGACATTCATGAGTGGACAGCAGAGTTGCACACACACACAAATCCCCTACACGGTGACATGAATGTGTGATTGTGTGTATGGCCTACATGTGTAGGTAATCTGTGTAGAGGCCAGAAATAAATGACCAGACATGGGGTCATCACAGATCTCCCTGCCTCAGTATGCAGGTTAGCACATATAAAGGAGAGAGAGAGGGGGAGGGAAAGGAAGAGAGGAGACAGAGGGAGGGGGAGGAGAATATTGTTAATTGAGGCCATGTTTGTTTAAAAATTATGTAGGCTATTATCTTTCAAAGAAGTGCGCACACACACACACACACACACACACACACACACACACACACACACACACACACACACACACACACACACACACACACACACACACACACACACACACACACACACACACACACACACACACACACACACACACTTCTTATACAAATATGGGCTCAGCATCTTGCAACATGATCATGTGTTATTGCAGTAGAAGAGAAATAAAGAACACCCCCAAGAAAAAGGATTGGTTCCCAAAATGTTAACCCAAAGCCTAGTTCACATCTAACAGACGAGACAGTTTAGATGTAGTTTGCTTAATCAAACTTTTACTGCAGTGGGCTAAATCAGGGTCACACAGAGTGATTCTTGGTAGTCTTAAACAAATCTAATTTGAAGCAAAAGTATAGATCTCACACACATGGTAAGGACCTAGAAAAAAAGAAGACATGTGTACCATGTCAGACACACAGTTGAAGTTGGAAGTTTACATACCATTAGGCCGGAGTCATTAAAACTCATTTTTCAACCACTCCACAAATTTCTTGTTAACAAAATATAGTTTTGGCAAGTCGGTTAGGACATCTACTTTGTGCATGACACAAGTAATTTTTCCAACAATTGTTTACAGACAGATTATTTCACTTATAATTCACTGCATCACAAATCCTGTGGGTCAGAAGTTTACAGACACTAAGTTGACTGTGCTTTAAACAGCTTGTAAAATTCCATTAATTTATGTCATGGCTTTAGAAGCTTCTGGTAGGCTAATTGACATAATTTGAGGTGTAGCTGTGGATGTATTTCAAGGCCTACCTTCAAACTCAGTGCTTCTTTGCTTGACATCATGGGAAAATCAAAAGAAATCAGCCAAGACCTCAGAAAATAAATTGTAGACCTCCACAAGTCTGGTTCATCCTTGGGAGCAATTTCCAAACGCCTGAAGGTACCACGTTCATCTGTACAATCAATAGTACGCAAGTATAAACACCATGGGACCACGCAGCCATCATACCCCTCAGGAAGGAGATGCGTTCTGTCTCCTAGAGATGAACGTACTTTGTACAGCAAAGGACCTTGTGAAGATGCTGGAGGAATCAGGTACAAAAGTATCTATATCCACAGTAAAAAGTCTTATATCGACATAACCTGAAAGGCCGTTCAGCAAGGAAGATGCCACTGCTCCAAAACCGCCATAAAAAAGCCAGACTACAGTTTGAAATTGCACATGGGGACGAAGATTGTACTTTTTGGAGAAATGTCCTCTGGTCTGATGAAACAAAAATAGAACTGTTTGGCCATAATGACCCTTGTTATGTTTTGAGGAAAAAGGGGTAGGCTTGCAAGCCGAAGAACAACATCCCAACCGTGATGCACGGGGGTGGCAGCATCATGTTGTGGGGGTGCTTTGCTGCAGGAGGGACTGGTGCACTTCACAAAACAGATGGCATCATGAGGACCGAAAATGATGTGGATATATTGAAGCAACATCTCAAGACATCAGTCAGGAAGTTAAAGCTTGGTCACAAATGGGTCTTCCAAATGGACAATGACCCCAAGCTTACTTCCAAAGATGTGGCAAAATGGCTTAAGGACAACAAAGTCAAGGTATTGGAGTGGCCATCACAAAGCCCTGACCGTAACCCTATAGAAAAGTTGTGCGCAGAACTGAAAAAGCGTGTGCGATCAAGGAGGCCTACAAATCTGATTCAGTTACACCAGCTCTGTCCTGCAGGAATGGGCCAAAATTCACCAACTTATTGTGGGAAGCTTGATGAAGGCTACCCAAAATGTTTGACCCAAGTTAAACAATTAAGGCAATGTTACCAAATACTACATCAGTGTTTGTAATCTTCTGTTCCACTTGGAATGTGATGAAAGAAATGAAAGCTGAAATAAATAATTCTCTCTAATATTATTCTGACATTTCACGTTATTAAAATAAAGTGGTGATCCTAAGAGAGGGATCTTTTACTAGGATTTTTAATGTATTTGGCTAAGGTGTTTGTAAACCTCAGACTTTTGTCTTATGTTTCACCGAGTCGTGGCTGAATGACAACATGGATAATATACAGTTGGCAGGGTTTTCCTTGCATTGGCAAGAAAGAATAGCTGCCTTCAGGTAGACGAGGGGTGGTGTTCTGTGTCTATTTGTCAATGACAGCTGGTGCGCGATCTCTAATATTAAGGAAGTCTCAAGGTTTTGCTAGCCTGAGGTAGAGTACCTCATGATAAGCTGTAGACCACACAACTAGTTGTTTATAGCTGTCGATTTACCATCACAAACCAATGCATGCACTAAGACCACACTCAACGAGTGTGTATAAGGCCATAAATCAAATCAAATTTGATCAAATCAAATTGGATTGGTCACATACACGCGATTAGCTAATGTTATTGTGGGTGTAGAGAAATGCATAAACAAACAAGAGAATGCTCACAGAAGTGGTGCTCCTATTGGCCTGGGACTTGAATTTACCTCATTTCTACCAGCATGTCACATCTGCAACCAGATGGGAAAAAAACTCTACACCACCATTGCTTCACACACAGAGATGTGTACAAAGCTTTCCCTAACCCTCCATTTGCCAAATCTGGCCATACTTGATCCTCCTGATTCCTGCTTACAAGTAAAAACTCAAGCAGGAAATACCAGTGACTCACTCAATATGGAAGTGTTCAGATGACGTGGATGCTAAGCTTCAGGACGTTCACTACATATGCTCATGTATGTGGGCACCCTCTCAAATTAGTGGATTCAGCTATTTCATCCACACTTGTTGCTGACAGGTGTATAAAATTGAGTACACAGCCATGCAATCTCCTTAGGGACATTGGCAGTAGAATGGCCTTACTGACGAGCTCAGTGACTTTCAATTTGGTACCATTATTAGACCTGAGCCCTAGGACCATGCCTCAGGACTACCTGACATGATGACTCCTTGCTGTCCCCAGTCCACCTGGCCGTGCTGCTGCTCCAGTTTCAACTGTTCTGCCTTATTATTATTGGACCATGCTGGTCATTTATGAACATTTGAACATCTTGGCCATGTTCTGTTATAATCTCCACCCGGCACAGCCAGAAGAGGACTGGCCACCCCACATAGCCTGGTTCCTGCTTCTACACCTGCATTGCTTGCTGTTTGGGGTTTTAGACTGGGTTTCTGTACAGCACTTTGAGATATCAGCTGATGCACGATGGCTATATGAATACATTTGATTTGATTTGATATTCTAGACGATTCTGTGCTTCCAACATTGTGGCAACAGTTTGGGGAAGGCCCTTTCCTGTTTTAGCATGACAAAGCTCCTGTGCACAAAGCTAGGTCCATACATACATGGTTTGTCAAGATTGGTGTGGAAGAACTGGACTGGCCTGCACAGAGCCCTGACTTCAACCTCATCGAACACCTTTGGGATGAATTGGAACGCCGACTGCGAGCCAGGCCTAATCGCCCAACGTCAGTGCCCGTTTTGACTAATGCTCTTGTGGCTGAATGGAAGTAATGTTCCAACATCTAGTGGAAAGCCTTCCCAGAACAATAGAGGCTCTTATAGCAGCAAATGGGGGACCAACTCCATATTAATGCCCATAATTTTGGAATGAGATGTTCGTCAAGCAGGCGTCCACATACTTTTGGTCATGTAGTGTATATATCCCAACCAGAAGCTATGAATTACAGGCAAAATCCCCTCTGAGCTAAAGGCTAGAGCTGCCACTTTCAAGGAGCGAGACACTAATCGGATACAAAATCATGTGCCCTAAGACAAACCATCAAACCCCCAGTGACCCCCCCACGGGATGGTTGAGCTGACATGTGCTAAGGTGATTAGCATGAGGTTGTAAGTAACATGAACATTTCCCAGAACATAGACATATCTGATATGGTCAGAAAGCTTGAATTCTTGTTAATCTAACTGCACTGTCCAATTTACTGTAGCTATTACTGTGAAATAATATCATGCTATTATTTGTGGAGAGTGCACAGTTATGAACTTGAAAATGTATCAATAAACAAATTAGGCACATTTGGGCAGACTTCATACAACATTTTGAACATAAATACAATGGTTCATTGGATCAGTCTAACACTTTGCCTAAACAGGAATAATACAATGTGGCCTTTCACTAGCATTTCAAAGATGAACACATGCTTTTTCTTTGTATCATCTTTTACCAGATCAAATGTGTTATATTCTCCTACATTAATTTCACATTTCCAAAAACTTCAGTGTTTCCTTTGAAATGGTATCAAGAATATGCATATCCTTGCTTCAGGTCCTGTGCTACAGGCAGTTAGATTTGGGTATGTCATTTTAGGTGAAAATTTTAAAAAAAGGGTCCGAGCCATAAAAGGCTAAGGACCATGGGACTACACATCTCCCGCTGCAGCTGAACATCCTGACGGGCCACCCCCAGGTGGTAAGGGTAGTTAACAACACATTTGGCATGGTGATCCTCAATTTATTTATTTTTTAATGTATTTTTTATTAATTATTTTAGCAAATATTTATACTTGAGACAAGACGAATCCCTTTAGCAAATCAGAGAACAACGGGCTGAAGTTCTGTGTTCAGCCAAGCAGCTAGCTATCTAGCAAAGGCGACAGTTAGCTAGATGTTTTGCTGCAGTAATAGCTAGCCTATCTTGCAGATGTTTTCTGATAAGTCACAAAGTGTGTCATGTTTCTGGTGCATGTATTTCATGAAACTCGTTTGCTATAATACCTTGTACAACAAGCGACAACTTTGTTTCAAAGTTTCATGTCATTGTAAAGAGGCATCGTTACCGTGGGAACTGTCTCAACTGCATGGTCTCATTTTATTAATCTGACTGCTTGGTCTCCAGTCAGCTGTTGAACAACACAAAATTCTAAAACTGGCTAGTTTGTCTCGTCGCGTCTTATGTCGGCTGTTGTATCTGCTGTACCTGAGAAAGGTTGTCTTAGAATTGTAATATTATCTCTATGGAAAGTCCTGTACAGTAAACAATGCATGAAATGTTGTGAAATCGCTGAAAACAGTTCTAGTAATATTATCTCTATGGAAAGTCCTGTACAGTAAACAATGTATGAAATGTTGTGAAATCGCTGAAAACAGTTCTAGTAATATTATCTCTATGGAAAGTCCTGTACAGTAAACAATGCATGAAATGTTGTAAAATCGCTGAAAACAGTTCTGTTTCTAAATCGTAACTTCAAAATCAAACACAGATCTTCTTAAACAATATTGTCGCATTATTAGTTTAATTTAACTGTGCAAGCTGTTGTAGGAGTTGCGTTGCCTGGTTACCAAACTCCTTGCTCGGGCCAAACATTGCGCCATGTCCACCAATGTTAGTTTCTTCTCAGTCTGAAACTGAGTACTTCCCTGATGATTTCCAGAACACAAACACATTCTATCCATTCTGATTGGTCCAAGAAACCGGTGGGTTGGGTCAGAGCTAGAACATATGTGCGTGAAGCAGTGTTTTTACTTCAATACTCTGATTGGTTAGAGATGATCCAATCCCTGATGACTTTGTTTTGTACAACACCTCTCATTCTGACTTCACCACAAACCACTTCAGTGATGGCAGTATCAGACTGAGCTAATGATCAGTTGTGGTGCGTGGGTAAAATCACTGAGGAAGCCAAGCCAGTAAAAAAAACGTTCCAACCTATGTTGTGATAATTGCGTTGTTTGCACTATAACCCATTTGTTCATACACCACGTGAAATGCAATAGGGCCGTGGCCTGTGACAACAAAAAGACAACAGTCACACAGTGGCAGAATAAATTAAACTACACATATGTTTGTTTCAGTTTCATCACAATATCGGAGAGCAACATCTGTCCGGTGAAGTTCACAAAGAAAAGATTGCATTTATAACAAACAGTTATATCACCTGCAGCATGGACAAGCAAGGTAATGTTTCAACAGTTTACTAAACAACTACCGATTTAAACCACAGCATTTTCACAAGTCAGCACAAGTTAACAGGAGCACTGCCTCTGGCTATTCCAGCACCATTTTAACTTAAACATGTAAACACCATCAAATCAACAAGGTTATGTATGGTTAGTTGAATACACTGAAAACAAACTTAAAGATACCAAAAATGATTTAGTCCAATCAATGCTGCTAAATATCATGTGGTTGTTCATAGACTGTTTTCTATGTGTGCGTGAGCGCTCAAGTAAAACAAAAAAATGTTGACTCGACCTACTTGTAGACTACTTGAACGCCAATGCCATCCTCCTCTCTTTCATGTTGGCAAAAAGGCCCATGGCTCTGTCATACAGTACACTTTTAGTTTTTGTTGTCATAGAATACCTAGCTAAAGTGCTTGCTAGCCTAAGTTCCTCGCATGGGCAACAATGAACCAGCTGTTAGCTAGTTAACATGAGTCTACTAGGATACATATAGGCTTCATATTTGAGCTTCAATCGTCTCAGACCAGTGGCACAACATATTCATTTATGGTTAGATCAGAATCGCCAGCACCGACGAAGGCATAATGCTGAAACGTATGCTCCGTTCATTTAAACAATTTATATAGCACCTTTCACTTTCCATTTTTGTATTCTTTTGAGCAACGATTCAATTAATTATATTACTTTTGTATTTCTGCCTCATTGGGTTATTCCTTTTCATGGTTTTGAGTGTGAGTACTTTTTGAACTCTACAGATTAGAATCATAATCTTTGGTCTGTACAGACTGCTAAGGCAGTCCCAAGGATTGGAAATGTAAAAACCCTTGCGTTTGGACATTTAACAGGGTTGTATTGTGTACCAAAACTCGCGTGGTGTATTCATTAGTCGAGGAAAACGTGTTGCAATGTAGAAGAGAGTTTTTATTGGACAAATTCAATCAGGTGCCTCCCCGTTTCATTCTGCTTACTTCTGTTTGCTTCCATTTGGTTTATAGTGAATGAAACCCCAGCAAACATACTGACATTTTACACTCACATTACATTTAACACTCATGTTTATCATCTCCACTACATTCCCATTACATAATGCAAACACTGAGACTAACACAATACACATTTCTTTGCTGTGACTGCCTGACATCTGCACTGCAAGAAGACACTCATTATTTTCATAACGATACCACTTGTGCTGCCCTATAAGCCACACACACACATAGACACACTTCACCATGCAAAGAAGTTCCATACATGGCCAAGACAGAGAACAATTTCGTACTCCCATAATTGGATATATAGTCGGCTGTGACATTAAAAGTCTGTCTATGACACATTGATTCCATCAGAATGGTGTGGTGGAGAGCAGATTGCGTAGGAGCAGGGAGCCGTCAGATATAGTATTGACAGTGTCAGTGTGTACACGCTGTTACGCATAATGACGTTCATAGCAGAGTACTGAAGGACAGGGGTGGGGCAAGTAATGTCATGATGACTTCCAAGCTTGCAGTTTGTAAACCTTCTGTAATACTCCCTACGTTCCTACGTGGCCTATCACCAGCTGGTCTGTTACCGTACACTAACATGGGCTTGTTAACCTGACAGCATGTCAAGCCTGTTATTGGCTATTCTGTAGGCAATACAAACTGAACACATCCATCCACATAAACATAAACACCCCCCTCTCTACTGTATCTACATGCGAGGGACACCTCTAGTTCAGGCCTCTCTCTTGGTTGTAGGTTTTCTTTCAGGGGCTAAATCTGGGGCTAATAACAAATTGCATGACAAAAAGCAATGTTGAAATAAAACCAACTAGAATTTCATGGTCAATTAAATACAATAAGGCTTTCCACCATTATTGTAAACTCTACACCAACGCTCAATCACAGAAGCTGCCATATTGCTTTCTATTCACAGTAAAAAAATATATCCAGGAATATGTGCCACTTTCTTATTTAAATGCACTTGTAAAAATCCCTGCTGAAATATTATCACCTTCCATTCTGGTAATTACCCTTCAAATTTGGGGTAAACGGCTGAGTCACATCTGATGAATTCTAATGAGATTTTATAGGCCTAGCATGTTATAGTGGATGAAGTAATATGATGATGATATGGTCTGTAACACTGCCAATTACAGGAAGCATAGTGCAATCAGGGTAATGACAGAAACATACATGATATTACCATAATAAGATCATATCAAGATGTGACTAATTCAGGTCTTTTTCATGTCTTTGAGTATGAAGTTGTGAATGATTGAATAAGCATGATATATAACTTGCCGTAAGCCATTTTCTACAGTGAAATACATTGGTGGCTGCAACTGTGACCTAGTTGTTGTTAGACTCCATAGCTCTAATCACATTTTGCCGATTGGGCTTGTTTCATTACCAGATAACACAGGACGTTTAGAGCCAATACTATTGTGAACTATATCAAATCAAATTGTATTTGTCACATGCACCGAATACAACAGGTAGACCTTACAGTGAAATGCTTACTTACAAGCCCCTAACCAACAATGCAGTTTTAAGAGAAATAAGTGTTAAGAAAGTATTTTCTAAATAAACTGAAGTAAAAAGTGTCAAATTTAAATGAAAGAGCAACAATAAAATAAAAGTAGCGAGGTTATACACAGGTGTACCAGTACAGAGACAATGTGCGGGGGGCACAGGTTAGTCACGGTAGAGGTCATATGTACATGTAGAGGAGGTAAAGTGTCTATGCATAGATAATAAACAGAGAGTAGCAGCAGCATAAAAATGGGGGGGTCAATGCAAATAGTCTGGGGAGCCATTTGATGAGCTGTTCAGGAGTCTTATGGCTTGGGGGTAGAAGCTGTTAAGAAGCCTTTTGGACCTCCGGTACCTCTTGCCGTGCAGAGAGAACAGTCTATGACTGGGGTAGCTGAAGTCTTTGGCGATTTGTAGAGCCTACCTCTGACACTGCCTGGTATAGAGGTCCAGGATGGCAGGAAGCTTGGGCCCAGTGATGTACTGGGCCGTACGCACTACCCTCTGTAGTGCATATCACGATGCAAGCGTTTAATTCAACATAGATCACATTCACACTGCTAGTACATTCGTCATCTGAATAATATTTACCCCACTCTATATGACAGCATGCATCTTTTGATGATTACCAATCAACTGTGACTATAAAGCATATACAATAAGGATGCAACAGATTTATTTTAGTATTAGATCATGTCTCGACTCCATCTGGACCTCTTCACGCAATCCTCTTCTGAATAGGATGCAGAGCCTCAGCTCATTCCATCCACTGGAGGCTGCCACTGTCCGAAAGGTGAGTGAGTACTTCACCATGGTCTTCACCAATCCAAATCCCCTCGGAATGCTCCAGCAGGGAAACTCCATCCCCTGCCCGTGCCTCAGCGTCCCTGGTCTCATCTATCCATTGACTTTGCCACTGATCTCCCCTCTTCTGATGGTCTTACTACCATTTTGGTGATAGTGTACAGATTCTCTAAATCATTCTGTTTCATCCCTCTCTGGTCTCCCTACCGCTCTCCCGGTCTCTGAGGCACTGATTTAGCAGGTCTTCCTGCAGTATGGCCTTCCGGAGGATATTGTCGCTGATCGTGGCCCCCAATTCACATCACATGTATGGAAGGCTTTCATGGAGAAGCTGGGGGTCACGGTCAACCTCACTTCCGGGTACCGGCCTCAGTCTAACGGGCAGGTGGAGAGGATGAACCAGGAGCTGGGAAGGTTCCTGAGGAGCCACTGCCAGGACCGGCAGGGGGATTGGGCCCGATTACTTCCTTGGGCTGAATATGCCCAGAATTTATTGTGACACTTCTCCACTGGGCTGACTCCCAGTGTGATCTGGGTTATCAACCATTACTGGCTCTGGGGACTCCGAGCCAGACCGAAGCTCCTGCTGTGGATGAGTGGTTCAGGCGTGCAGAAGACATATGGAACGTTGTTCATGTGAGACTCCAGCGCGTCATCCGCCGTCAGAAAGAGCAGGCGGAGTGCCACAGCAGTGAGGCTTCCATGTTTCATCCTGGTGATCGCGTCTACTTCTCCACCAGGAACCTCCCGCTCCGCCTGCCCTGTAAGAGGATGAGTCTCCGATTTGTGGGGCGGTACAACTCCCCACTAACTACCAGATCTCACCATCTTTTCATGTCTCCCTCCTCAGGCAGGTGGTTCCTGGTCCCCCGCCTATGCCGTCAGATCACTCCTGGACTTCCGATGTTGTGGGGGTTGGCTCCAGTACCTGGTGGACTGGGGGTATGGTCCAGAGGAGCGGTGTTGTGTTCCGGTGGATGACATTCTAGATCCCAACATCGTCCGAGATATCCACCTTTGTTGTCCGGACCGGCCCGCTCAGGACGCCGTGCATCGGGGGGTGGGGCGTGGGGGTACTGACACATCTACTCCTGTTCCCCCGCTCCGGTGCTTGACGTCACTGGTCCAGTAACCACCGGTCCTGGCAACCCATCTTTACGCACACCTGGCAACTATCATTGTGCACACCTGCATCTCATCATCAGTCACAACTGAACTTCATTACACCCTTGATTACTTACCCTTTATTTAGCATTCTTTTGTTATCAGTCATCAGGGAGTATTGTTAATGTTTCTATGTCAGACATTTCTCTTGGTTTTTATCGCTCCATGTTCATTATTATTAAAGTCACTAATTGCACCTGCTTCCTGATTCCCTATGTCTATGTTACAGACTTAAAAAGTAAGATGATTTTTATTTACAATTTCACTTAGGGACAGGCCAGGCAGAACCAGCGTGTTAAGTGTCCATGATTATTTATTATAACAGAAATGAAAATCGAAGCAGTCCTGAAAGGTGAAAACACAAAACAGGAAACAACTACCCACAAACACCAGGTGGGAGAAGGCTACCTAAGTATGGTTCTCAATCAGAGACAACGATAGACAGCTGCCTCTGTTTGGGAACCATACCAGGCCAAACACAAAGAAAAGAAAACAGAATGCCCACCCCAACTCACGCCCCGACCAAACCAAAATAGAGACATAAAAAAGGAACTAAGGTCAGGGCGTGACAAATACAGAGACATCTAAAGATAGAGCTATACACAGAATCAACACTTCTAACTTTTAATGAGCAACACCTGTGAAAAATTATATATAGTTCTAGTCATCAACTGTAGAAGCCTTTACTAATTCCACTGTGGAACAATTGTTCTCTATATCTCTAATTAGAATAACTATGTGAATGAAACAAAATACTGCAGATCATAGGAACTACAGAATATCTCATTAGTATCCAACTGCACTACTCAAGAAGTTTGACAGTAACAAATTGGGCACCAGGAACATAGAAGTAACAGCCAACACCGAGGGATCCAACATGTAGATAAATATAGGCCTGGTCACTACTTTAAGAGAACTCTTGCATAATCTTCACATTCCACTGCTCCTTCCCTCCAATAATAAGACAGCCTTTGACGTTCTGAGTCTCCAGGCAATCAATTTTCATTTCCTTGCCCATGTCTAGTCGATTTGCTTTTCGAAATTGGACTTTATGCCCTATGGGTCACATGAGCACTGGTAATTGTTACCTGTCCAGCAACCCCTAGCTGCTCACAACCACGTTGATTATATATATATATATTTTTGGAATCCGATATCTTGTGTAACTAACCTTTTCAATTGAAGTGAACAAGAATATCTTAAATAAGCAGGTTGTTCATGTCTCCTGAAATTGGTTCTCCTCAACATACAGTACAGTGGGGTCCAGAAATATTGGATACCTTCATAAAGATGAGCAAACAATACTGTATAAAATAAATTATACAAATAGTGAGCTGTTTAGTATGCTCAGATTTTTTACAATTATATTATTTTATGCTAGTACATTTGCTCAGAGAAAACTATTTTGTTTAACAAGTAATAAAAAACTATCTAGAAAAGATAAGGGTCAAAATCCCCTGTTTTCAATACTCCAATACCTTCCCCTTGCAAGGATAATGACACTGAGCACGGAAGATGTTTTATAAGATTGTGGAACACATTGGGAGGGATCTTAGACCATTCTTCCAGACATAATCTTTCCAGATCCTTGATATCCTTCATCTGTGCATATGGACTGCCCTCTTCAATTCAATCGAGAGGTTTTCAATTGGGTTCAAGTCCGGAGACTGAGATGGCCATTGCAAAATGTTGATTTTGTGGTCAATGAACCACTTCTTTGTGAATTTTCATTTGCGCTTTGGGTCTGTGTCTTGCTGGAAGATCCACTTGCGACCAAGGGTTGAAGGCTCCTGGCAAGCAGGTTTTTGGCTATAATGTCCTGGTACTTGGTAAAAATTGTTCTTTTGAACCTCTATTTCTGTGTCATAATGACCAAAGCAATGTTTCCGATCTAAGTGCAAATGCCGTTTATCAAACTCCAGGTGGTGCTATGGTCAGATGACATGAAAATTATTATAGATGTTATGGGGCTATATTGCTTCCATTGGTCTTGTGGAAGCAATCATGAACAATTTCCCAATCATCTTGAAAGTTCATCAGAAATACACCTTTCTGCACTGTTCAGAGTAAATGCAAAGACTAAGAAGACAATGTTCAGATTATGGGTTATCACATCTGCATTAAATGAAACCGTAAACTCCCGACTGCAGCATATGGGAAAATGTTAAATGGCTCGAGTCAGAGCAAAACCAACACACATCCAGACACAGACACCTACACTCACAGGCTGTGATACAGCCACATTTTATGTAGTCATGCTCAAATGAGTGTTTGTATCGCAATGTCTGAAAATAAATATAAAAGTGGGGAATCGGATTCAATAAAGCAACAGGGCGGAACAGTCGTGGGGTCAAAGCAACACGCTTCGAGGGGGAGAAACACAGCCTCCTGTCCCCTGTAGTTTACCAACCTCCCTGGCTAGCTCATTTACATTTCGACAGGGTCAGGACACCAGCTGCTGTGAGTGAGAAAGCATAACAAGAGAACTATTGGACCTGAAGGAGGAGGGGGTCTTTAAAGATTAAAGATAACATTGGGCTACTGTTTGACAACAGATAAGGAGGACTCGCTATGTATAGCAATTGAACTGTGCTTACTATCCCTGTGTACACCAAACTGGAACTGCTCTTACATTGTGGGAATGCTTTGAGTGATATGTTTGATATGGTCCACTGTGGTATACTAAAAGCAAGATCAGAAATGTACTGGTTTTATTAAATAGAGCCCTAGACAGTCATATAAAAAGTCCTGTGTAGCCAAGAGTATCTAATTAGATGTACAGTACTGGCTGTACCTTTCAATGTCAGTGTATAAGGAAATAAAGCATGTTTGAGCTGGCATAAAGAAAGGAGTACAAATATCTTGTGTTTGATGTGACATTTGGGAGAGGAGAACACAAAGTGCACCACTTAGAACACAAGGGAGCAATAAGATCTCTGTTTTCACCTGGTGACAACCTCCCAAAGCCTTAACACCCTAGAATCAATGGCTGTCTGAAAATCGAATTAGCATAATAAAAACAATCACCAGCTAAATCCGTCTGTTTAAGCTAGAGACTTCAGTTTGTTTTATATGGGCTGTGTCTCAATACATCACATCTGTCGATGTCAGCCTTCCACATCTGCTGTGGATGGTGGACGAACTACAGCGGTTTTTGTCAGACCAGGGGTCATCCCGAAAATCAGTCTTCTCACGATAACATCTGCAGAGTCTGAACGGTTTGGGCTTGAAACCACTATGGAGAGCTGAGACACGAGGGTCGGGCATAGGCACAGGAGACAAGGAGGCTTTATTTAGAAAAGGCTCATTAAATCCTGTCTCTTCCAGAGCACTACAAGGTTCAGATTAAACTTAGAAATCAAAAGCATAATGTTCATAGAACAAGCCAAAAGCTTAAACATTGCAAATCACACAGGTCTTAAAGGCACTGCATGGTCAATCCGACCTCATCATAGGCCGTGCAGCATTTACTGTGATACGTCCTCTGCAGAAGTCAGGGCATTTATACTTCTTGCGCTTCGCAGAGCAGTTGTAAAGTTGTAAAGGAAGTGAGTTGTGTTTATACACAATCTCCCTCAACCAATCATGTTAATTTGAAATTATATGGAGTTCTCCGCATTGTTACAAAATTTGTGAGGCACACAGCAATGCGGTAAGGATCTCAGTTTGGCCTCTGCATGCCTCCAGAGGCTCCAAAATTGCGTCACACCCTCCATATGGCGCCTCTGAACACATGTTCAGATCAAGCATAAATGGGCTTTTAGCCATACCTCTCAAGTGACGTGTGCTCTCCAGAGTGCTCTCTCCAGCAGAGTGAGAGCTGCACACCTTATAATATAATAATATATGCCATTTAGCTGACGCTTTTATCCAAAGCGACTTACAGTCATGTGTGCATACATTCTACGTATGGGTGGTCCCGGGAATCGAACCCACTACCCTGGCGTTACAAGCGCCATGCTCTACCAACTGAGCCACAGAAGGACCACCTTAGTCCTTAAGCAGTCAATTAGAGGGCTGCCACACCCTCGTTAAGGGAACAGTGTCCAGCTGGAGCTTGTTACCAGAGATAGCATTCCTTGTGCTGGCTAGGTGTTAAGGGGTGGCGTGGCAGATGAGGTACAGTCCTGCTGCACCACAACACCCATTAAAACAGTATGTCAAGGTTATAGATGATTTGTGAAGCATCGATGTTGCGCTTATGAAACAGTTGTATGCTATATTAACATTTAACATTTAAGTCATTTAGCAGACGCTCTTATCCAGAGCGACTTACAAATTGGTTGTATTGAACACTTTAAACGCTATAGTTGGTTTAGCGTGAGTGGATCCATTTGATGTGTTATTGCCATCATATATCTTAGCAGGGCTTAGTGCAAAATGCCAGAGCTGAAGCTGAGGTTTGAGAGGTTCCTGAAAACCACATCTCCAGTCCAACCTGGCGAACATACTAGTTGGCAGTGCAAACTCTTTTATAGGTGTATTTTATTCCAACCAGTGTTTTTACCAAAGCCCTGTCCCTTTTGA
Organism: Oncorhynchus keta; assembly: GCF_023373465.1. Lineage (NCBI taxonomy): Eukaryota > Metazoa > Chordata > Actinopteri > Salmoniformes > Salmonidae > Oncorhynchus > Oncorhynchus keta. Next base: position 36,086,074 of record NC_068422.1, read on the forward strand.
ACAGAGTTTTGATCCTCAGTAAGGGGTGGGTCACTCGCGCCTGCTGTTGTAAGTCCTGGTCTCCTGCAGTGACAACAGTCTAGGACTGCCACAATCGTGCTTCACAAGACACCTCCACCCTGCTGGATGGGCCCAGCCACCCTGGAGCTACAGTCAGGCTGGCTGAATGGTGGTTAGCTTTCCCTGTTCAGTTCACTCACTTTCCCCACAGGGCTTTCATGATACATTGGAGCCGTCAGGTACACTGACCCATTCCTAATGTGGTCAGCTCCCTCACTAGGTACACACCGTTAGCACAGTGCTGGGAAGGTGTTATGTGACTGTGGGCAATGACACTGCACACAGGCATACGCCAGAACATACATGCTCAAAGCACATGCACACAAAAGCACACGTCAAAAGCAGTGTTCTAAAATCCCACAACAAACAACCACAGAGACACACCAAAGTACAAACAAAGGCTCTTTATTCGAAATTACAACAATGACAATACACAGTATCGCTACAGCCTAATTAGAAATGTATAAAAGGGCTAGGAGTTATGGCCAACTATGAGCAGCGGGGCAAATTAACACAGCAGTTGATTCACTCACAGAGCGGTGGTCAATGTTCTTTCGGCTCTACATGAGTAGGGGTCGTTAGTCTATTGCTGGTCCGGTAGTCAAAGGCTGGGTCGGTTGTCAATGGCAGGTTGCCGTCTGTCCCTCACTCCGTATCGGCCAGGTTACATGGTAGCGTCCCCCGCAATGGTAGCGTTGTATGTAGCTTCTCGCTGTTGCATCGGAGTGTCCCCGTGCCTGTAGTCGCGGGGGACAGAAAACTTAAATGTACTGGCCAACAATAGGAGTCACACTCACACGCTGAAATAAGCACTTTCCTTTATTAGTGCTATAGAGAGCATTGTAGGAGTTGAGCTCTCGGTAGCCTAGCTCGACCATTGGTGGCTGCTTGCTGGGTGGTCTCTTGCTCTGCGCAAGGTCTGCTGGGTTGTAGCGTTGGGTGTAACCTCTGGCAGTTGCATCGGACGTGTCCGTGTCAGAAGTCAAACAACGGAGAGGAGAAGCGTGAGGTGGATGTCCTTTGGTTGAGAGGTCCCGTGTCCCATTCGCATTGAAGCTAAGTTCCTTTCACTCTCATTCTGGGGCGTGTTTAACAATTAGTTTGGGGACGGAGGTGGTGATAGTGAATTGGCAACATATTTCTCAAGTCAATGTAGTCCATGCCTATCTGAGGGATCACAGTACATGATGCAAGCAAACAAATAGTACATACAATTCAATTTCACATATGACAATGTCAGAAGTTAGGCGAAAGGTAATCGTTGTAAACACAGTACACATGATTAAAAGGCACACATAAATTGGCATGATAGCAAAGTAACAATACATGCTGATAATATACTACATAAGTATAAGGCAGTTTGGCTGACTATTTGGCTATGTCTATTTTCCACAAGCTTGATTTGGCTGCCCAGTAGCTCCATTATGCACCTGCTTCTAGGTGTGAAAACTCTCCTGCCACAGTTCCATCCACAGGCTTAGCAAGACAACGTGTTATTACATACAGCCAGGAAGAACAATTGGATATCAGAGCGACGGTAACTCACCAGCACTACCAGCATTACGATTAGGAATACAACTTTCCGGAATTGGATACTTTGTTTGCACCCCGGAGGGCAATTGAACTGATTCCAAAGTCCGATCCAAATCACCACCGGCGGAGGAGAGGTACTCGGAGTGGAACGGCTGATTTCTTCCTCTTCCTCTGAAGAGGTGTAGCAAGGATCGGACCAAGATGCAGCGTGGTAAGTGTCCATGGTTGTTTATTTAAGACCATAAACTGAACACTATGAATACAAAAACGTGACCAAACCGAAACAGCACCGTGTGGTGACAGACATGGAAACAAACACCCACAAACAAACAGTGAAACCCAGGCTACCCAAGTATGATTCTCAATGAGAGACAACTAATGACACCTGCCTCTGATTGAGAACCATACTAGGCCGAAACATAGAAATCCCAAAATCATAGAAAAACAAACATAGACTGCCCACCCCAACTCACGCCCTGACCATACTAAATAATGACAAAACAAAGGAAATAAAGGTCAGAACGTGACACAGAGGGAGCCCCCAATCCACATCGACTGGACCTCAGTGGAGAAGTTGGAAAGCTTCAAGTTCCTCGGCGTACACATCAGTGACAAACTGAAATTGTCCACCCACACAGTCAGTGTGGTGAAGAAGGTGCAACAGAGCCTCTTCAACCACAGGAGGCTAGAGAAATTTGTCGTGGCACCTAAAACACTCACAAACTTTTACAGATGTACAATTGAGAGCATCCTGTTGGGTTGTATCACCACCTGGTATGGCAGCTGTACCGTCCGCAACCACAGGGCTCTCCAGAGGGTGGGGCGGTCTGCCCAACTCTGCACAGGGGGGAAACTACCTGCCCTCCAGGACACCTACAGCACCGGATGTCACAAGAAGGCCAAAAATGTAATTCCTTTACTTTAGATTTGTGTGTATTGTTGTAAAATTGTTAGATATTACTGCACTGTTAGAGGTAGAAACACAAGCATTTCACTTGTGTGAAAAGAGATTTGATCTCTTTTGCCACATCCCCAACACAGACTGTCAGTCACAGAATTAATAGAAGATGAGACTTTTGGTAATTAACATGCATATTTAATTACATAAAAAACACAGGGGGATGGTGAACTTTTCATCACCTTTTGCAATTATGGAAAAACACAGAGAATGACAGTCTCCCTATATATGACATTGATGTACTGTAGCATTGCCAGCTCAGTAGGACGTTACATTGTTCACTTTAAACAATGCCACAATGCCACTCATCTCACATGTATATACTGTACTCTATACCATCTACTGCATATTGCCTCATCCATACATGTATATGTACATATTCCTATTTATTCCTTTACACTTGTGTGTAAAAGGTAGTTGTGAAATTGTTCGATTACTTGTTAGATATTACTGCATGGTCGGAACCAGAAGCACAAGCATTTCACTACACTCGTACTAACATCTGCTAACCATGTTTATGTGACCAATAAAATTGTATTTTATTATATTTGAGATGTACTATCTTAATTTGATCATTGTGTTGTTGTAGAGAATTTTCTATGTATTATAATTCACACGAGACGCACTGTAGCCAGTACGTAGCCTACATAGGCACTTTAGCTGGCGCCAAGTGGACCGGCAGTCTAAGGTACAATGTAGGCACGGTACTGCATTGCATACTGTTATGACTTCTATGAATGGTGAGTGGAGGAGTCAAGCGCAGAGAGCAGGTAATTCCATACGTGGATCTTTTATTCCAAAGACAGCCAATAAACAGAGAACAAGCCCACACAATACCTAGTGCCCTTAAATAGCCTACAAACAAAACTAACTCAAAACAGGTGTAAGCAATAGACCCAATTAACAGAAACAAAAGGAAAGCACCTTTTGTAGTGATTACAGCTGTGTACAGCTCTTTCTGTGTAAGTTTATTTGAGCTTTCCACACCAGGATTGTGAAACATTTGCTAATTATTATTTTCAAAATTCTTCAAGCTCTGGTTGTTGATCATTCAGTTCTTTCTATACATTTTCAAGTAGATTTAAGTCAAAACTGTAACTCGGCTATTCAGGAACATCTACTGTCTTCTCGGTAAGCAAGGTTATTAGGTTATTGTCCTGCTGAAAAGTGAATTAATCTTGCAGCATTTTATGGAAAGCAGACTGAACCAGGTTTTCCTCCAGGATTTTGCCTGTCCTTAGCTCCATTCTATTAAAAAATGTTACCCTGAAGAATTATCCAGTTCTTAACGAACACAAGCATGCCCATAACATGATGCAGCCACCACTGCTTGAAAATATTGAAGAGTGGTACACAGTCATGTGTTGTATTGGTTTTATACTACAGCATAACACTTTGTAAAAAAATCATTTTGTGGCAGTATTACTGTATTCCCTTGTTGCAAACAAAATGCATGTTTTGGAATATTTCCATCTTTTCACTCTGTCAATTAGGTTAGTATCAGGGAGTAACTACAATGTTGTTGATCCATCCTCAGTTTTCTCCTATCACAACCATTGAACTCCGGAAATTTTAAATTTGAAAGTCACCATTGGCCTCATGATGAAATCCCTGAGTGGTTTCTTTCCTCTGCAGCAATTTAACAAGGACGGACACATCCAAAGTGTAATAACTTCACCATGCTCAAAGGGATACTCAATATGTGTTGTTATTTTTTTAAACCGATCTACCAATAGATGCCCTTCTTTGCGAGGCATTGGAAAACCTCCCTGGTCTTTGTGGTTTAATCTGTGTTTGAATTTCACTGCTCAACTGAGGAACCTTACAGATAGTTATTGAATACTTATTGGACCAAGACATTTCCGTTTTTAATTCATATATAAAAAATTGGAAAAATATAATTCCACTTTGACATTATGGGGTATTGTGTGTAGAACACACCCAACGGGCCAATGAATGCAGACCCCACCCTCGGAAGCCATGCCTTCCTGAAAATAACACGAGGCTCGCATTCATTTCTTCAATTCTCCACTCTTCAGTTTGAGTTTGAGTGTATTTTTCTTTACAGGAACAGTGCACAATAATCAACATTTCAGTAAAAGTGCCAGTTTTAGCCAGCTGTCTATTTTTTCTACCGCAGTCCCTGGGCAGGTTATTAAAACAATTACAATAAAGACAAGAAAATGAGCAGTGAACGCATGCAGAGCAACATAGGACAAGCAGCACACAGACAGAGCAACAACTGAAAAAGCAACAAAACAAAATACATAAAAGCACACCTCACAAGCTACAGACAACATGGAAAGTCTGATTGGCCTGTAGCCATGTCTTTATGTTTTTTTGTGAAGGTGCAATGGGTGGTGCAGTTGTGTGTTTCTGATGGCAGTTTATTCCAGACATAGGAAGCTCTCACAGAGAAATCAGATTGACTAAAAGTGCATTTTCTTAAGGGAACTATACAGTCATCTCTCATGGCAGACCTTGAGGATCTGCTGCCATGGGTTTGGGTTTTCTCTTTGACAAAAGTACTAAGTGGAAGGGGAGCCTGAAGGAGAATGTGTCACACCATTTACAAACTTTTCAAACACACGAAGACATAGGGTTGGATTGAAAACCTACAGGACATTCGCTCTCCTGGAACAGGGTTGGAGAGCCCTGTCCTAGATGTTGCAAGTTTTGGGTCTTGGTATCAGTTTTTTTGTTTGCTAAAAATGAACGACTGCCCTGCTTGTGTAGCTAATGCTTCCTTGCTTGTGTAGGATTTGTGTTTGCTAAAAGCCTACCACTTCTGCTCTGCTTGTGTAGCCAGTGCTTCCTTGCATGAGTAATATGACCAATTATAAGAGTAAGTTGAACCTCTGACTGTGCCCTGGTTTCACAATGAAAATGTAAGATACGTCACACCCTGATCTGTTTCACCTGTCCTATTGCTTGTATCCAGCACCTCCAGGTGTCACCCATCTTCCCCATTATCCCCATGGTATTTAAACCTGTGTTTTCTGTCTCTCTGTGCCAGTTTGTCTTGTATGTTCCAAGTCAACCAGCATGTTTTTCCCCATGCTCCTGATGGCTCTAGTCTCTTTTGCTAGTCCTCCCAGTTTTGACCCTTGCCTGTTTTCTGGACTCTCTACCCACCTGCCCTGTACCATTCTGCCGGTCCTGACCTCGAGTCTGCCTGCCACACTCTACCTCCTGGACTCTGAACTGGTTTATATTTTTTTGCCTGTCCACGACCATTCTCTTGCCTACCCCTTTTGAATTATTAATAAATATCAAAGACTGAAACCCTCTGCCTCCAGTGTCTGCATCTGGGTCTCGCCTTGCGCCCTTATAAGACAATCACAAGTGCTGTCCTGTTGCCTTGTTGCCTTGGCTTGGACCAGTTTAGTTCAGACTCTCTTGTACCCTGAATTCTTAGGAAGATTGGGGTTACTGGAGAAGGCCCTCTATTGTTTGTGGTCAGAGTTTTTTCCCACCTGTCATCTGGGAGACTGAAGGTTCAATTACCAGATGTGTATCCCAGCCAAGAAATGGCTAGCTGGCTGTGTTCTTTGCTTCCCTGAAGGTGTTCGAGAAACGCATTCTGGAAAGGATGTTTTTATCGGAGAAAGAGATGGATGAGCTTCATGTCTCTGCAGCAGATATACTGTGGAATTCTATTTTTTAGCAGCCACAGTACTCAACTCTCTGACACAATATTCACGCAACAGGCTAGGAGCAGCATAGGGTCAGTCTCAGTGCATTATCCTTGTTGCAGTGTCAGGGTTAAACGGCTTGCTCAAGGTCACAATGGCAGTCACTTAACCACCATGTCAAATAGTTTTATTCATAAAAGTTATGGCCAAGCAATTCATTTCATGGGGGTTATTTAAAATATAAAATAAATGTACTATTAATCCTAATGACTGGCGGCTTTTAAGTTCTGCATTAAAAGTAAATGAAGTGAAAATTACATTTATCCCTTCGTCTCCTTGTTATGAGGCGGATCAAACTGTACATTGTTTGGTGGTAAACTTTTAACATCTCTTTGAACGCGCATTGAAAAGCATTCTAGTAGAGTGAATCTCAGCATAAATTATGTATCACTCTTCATAAAAGAAGTGCCCCAAGGCACTCGCTGCTACAAAGTCAGTATTAAGTCGAAATAGAATGAAACCGCTTTCATCAAGGGGATTGACGACATAGATCACACCAATGTAGAGTTGGGGAGTAACTGATTACAAGTAATGCGTTACAGTAATAATATTATGTTTTGCGGTAACGAGTAATATAATGGAGTTACTGTACCAATTTGAGTACTAATATTACAGTTACTGATAAAATAAATATGTTGTTACATGTATTATCATTCCCTTCCTATTACAGTTATTAATCCATAAATCCATAAATATGTGTGATTATTATTATTCAACTTCACCAAAGAATGGCTGGATTCATGTTAGCGTGTTTACACATGTTTACACCTCTTTCATTACATAGTATGTCATCACATTGTTATCAAGGCGGCGATTTTGAGTACATTTTCACAATGTTCTCACTGATGTACACTTTATAAAATAGGAGGTCTAAGGAAATAAAATAGCGTAGTGGGAATGATTGTCCCCTATTCTTCCAGAATGTGGTATGTTCCAGTAAGTACAATCCATCTCTGTCTGGGCAATATGGCCGCAGGTATGGAGGATCAATCCAAAGAGGAGTGTGCCAAACCTGGCATATGTTTCCCTTTTCCCTGCCAGACATAAGGCCTGGCCTGACTAAGACAATGCCTCCCCAGAGACTTGCAGAGTTATTGCTACACTCCGCCTCATGCTGTATATCTACTTCAGGTGATAAATGTATAAGAGGGAGATGGAGAGCCGATGGCTATTCTGCTACATCCCAGAATCCATGAGGGTATATCAGATATTGATTTACTTGAGGCAAGCACATGTTGGTATCAAACCTCGTTCATTGTTACTAGTATCATCATGTTATAGAGCTAATTTACAAAAGTGATGTTCACTGCGGTGGTGACATCAACATGCCTGATTCCCGAAGAAAACTGTTAGTCCCAGTGCTAATGCCTTGGCTGTAGCTCAAATGGTTAATGTTATCAGCTTTAGTGGTTGAATCGAACCTATAACCTGGGTTCAATTACGATTTGGCAACTCCAGTCACAAAGTGTTTGTGGTTAACATGTTGGAATGGAGCAAGGATAGAAGTATTGGGTTTATTACAATGTTTCTAAGAAGATGCTATCTGGTATGGGTGAAAGTAATGCATTTCAGATTATGGTATTTGATGTCTGGTATTTGGTGGGGAAAATAAGTGGGTAGCTGGTGAATGACGCATGTTAGAGCAGAGCATAATGTAAGTTGGTGTTTCCCAAACTTTTCACTCACCCCGCTTTCATCATTTTAGGAACATTCCACACCAACAAAATCAATGGGACAAAAAACCTAGCTTACATGGGCTAGTTGATCAACTAGACATTTCTGACAAGTTATAAATAGCTCTTGAAGGTCTCCAATGACTGGCATGACAAGAAGAAAACTGCTGATGCACTACCCACTACCCTAGTTTCATTCTACTACTACAACTTTCAAGAGTAAGTTGAAAGCCCGAAAGTCAATTTGATGTTGATAGCATTGAGCGTTACATAAGCTTTATCCTCTCACTCAGTGATTATTATACTGTGCACTGCTAAAGGGGGCTGTCTGCAATCCATAGACAGTGGCAAGAAAAAGTATGTGAACCCTTTGGAATTACCTGGATTTCTGCATAAATTGGTCATCAAATTTAATCTCTTTGTCATCTAAGTCACAACAATAGACAAACATAGTGTGCTTAAACTAATAACACACAGATTATTGTATATTGAATACATCATTTAAACATTCACAGTGTAGGTTGTAAAAAGTATGTGAACCCCTGGGCTAATGACTTCTTCAAAAGCTAATTGGAGTCAGGAGTCAGCTAATCTGCAGTCCAATCAATGAGACGAGATTGGAGATGTTGGTTAGAGCTGCCTTGCCTTGTAAAAAACACTCACAAAATTTGAGTTTGCTATTCACAAGAAGCATTGCCTGATGTGAACCATGCCTCAAACAAAATAGATTTCAGAAGACATACGATTAAGACTTGTTGACTTGCATAAAGCTGGAAAGGATTACAAAAGTATCTCTAAAAGCCTTGATGTACATCAGTCCACGGTAAGACAAATTGTCGACAAATGGAGAAAGTTCAGCACTGTTGCTGCTCTCCCTATGAGAAGCCGTCCTGCAAGAGCACAGCGCAGAATGCTCAATGAGGTTAAGAAGAATCCGAGAGTGTCAGCTAAAGACTTATAGAAATCTCTGAAGCCATTTCCGGCGCCGACAGTGTCACGAATACCACCGAAGGTGGCTCCCCTTCCTGCCAGGGTGGCGCTCGGCGGTAGTCGCCGCCGGTCTACTAGCTGCCACCGATCCCTTTTCCTTTTTGTTTGTTTTTGTCTAATTGTTTTCACCTGTTCCTTGTTGGGGTTTTGGGATGGGTGTTATTTAAGTTAGTTTTGCCCGCTGGTGTTTATGCGGGCTTGTTGTGTTTGTTACGTTTGTGGTGTATCATCGGTTTTGGGTTTTCGCTGTCCGGGTTTGTGTAACTAGGTTTTGGGGTTTGTTTTGCATCTGTGTTTTAGGGCATTCGCCATTGTTTGGACCTGTAACTTTAAGGACATTAAAAGCGTTTTTTCCTGTTTACTTTGCTCTCTGCGTTTGCCTCCTCACCCATCACTCACCCACCATCACAGACAGAGATGGCCGCCTCGCTTCGCGTTCCTAGGAAACTATGCAGTATTTCGTTTTTTTATGTGTTATTTCTTACATTGTTACCCCAGGGAATCTTAGGTTTAATTACATACAGTCAGGGGGAACTATTGGATATAAGAGCAACGTCAACTCACCAAAATTACGAACAGAAATACGAAGCAGATCCTCTGGTTGGTCCACCACCCAGGACAATGGATCGGATCCCAGCCGGCTATCCAAAAAACAGCGCCGCAGAAGGGGCAGACGGAGCGGTCTTCTGGTCAGGCTCCGTAGACGGGCACATCGCGCACCGCTCCCGAGCATACTACTCGCCAATGTCCAGTCTCTTGACAACAAGGTAGACAAAATCTGAGCAAGGGTTGCCTTTCAGAGAGACGTCAGAGACTGCAACATTCTTTGTTTCAAGGAAACATGGCTCAATCGAGACACGCTATCTGAGTCGGTACAGCCGCCTGGTTTCTTCACGCATCGCGCCGACAGAAACAAGCATCTCTCTGGTAAGAAGAAGGGCGGGGGTGTATGCTTTATGATTAACGAGACATGGTGTGATCATAGCAACATACAGGAACTCAAGTCCTTTTATTCACCTGACCTAGAATTCCTTACAATCAAATGCTGACCGCATTATCTACCAAGAGAATTCTCTTCGATTATAATCACGTTAGTTTATATTCCCCCCCAAGCAGACACATCGACGGCCTTGAAATAACTTAATTTGACTGGAATCAACATATCCTGAGAATGCATTTATTGTAGCTGGGGATTTTAACAAGGCTAATCTGAAAACAAGGCTCCCGAAATTTTATCAGGATATCGATTGCGCGACCCGGGCTGGCAAAACCCTGGATCATTGTTACGACGCATATAAAGCCCTCCCCTGCCCATCTTTCGGAAAAGCTGACCACGACTCCATGTTGTTGCTCCCAGCCTATAGACAGAAACTAAAACAGGAAGCACCCGTGCTCAGGTCTGTTCAACGCTGGTCTGACCAATCAGATTCCACGCTTCAAGATTGCTTGGAACACGTGGACTGGGATACTTTCTGCATAGCGTCGAACATCACCATTGATGAATACGCTGATTCGGTGAGCGAGTTTCTTAGCAAGTGCATCTGTGATGTTGAACCCACAGCGTCTATTAAAACATTCCCCAACCAGAAACCGTGGATTGATGGCAGCATTCGCGCAAAACTGAAAGTGCAAACCATTGCTTTTTAACAGGGCAACATGAAACATGACCAAATACAAACAGTGTAGCTATTCCCTCCACAAGGCAATCAAACAAGCTAAGCGTCAGTATAGAGACAAAGTAGAGTTGCAATACAGTGGCTTAGACACAAGACTTTTGTGGCAGGGTCTACAGTCAATCACAGACTACAAAAGAAAACCAGCCCTGTCGCGGACCACGGTGTCTTGCTCCCAGACAAATTAAACAACTTCATTGCTCGCTTTGAGGACAATACAGTGCCACTGACACGGCCCTCTACCAAAACCTGCGAGCTCTCCTTCACTGCTGCCAATGTGAGTAAAATATTTAAACGTGTTAACCCTCGCAAAGCTGCAGGCCCAGACGGCATCTCCAGCCACATCCTCAGAGCATGCGCAGACCAGCTGGCTCAATCCTTATCCCAGTCTGCTGTTCCCACATGCTTCAAGAAGGCCACCATTGTTCCTGTTCCCAAGAAAGCTAAAGTAACTGAGCTAAATGACTACCACCCCGTGGCACTCACTTCCGTCATCATGAAGTGCTTTGAGAGACTAGTCAGGGACCATACTACCTCCACCCTACCTGACACCCTAGACCCACTCCAATTTGCTTACCACCCCAATAGGTCCACAGACGACGCAATCGTAATCACACTGCACACTGCCCTAACCCATCTGGACAAGAATAATACCTACGTACGAATGCTGTTCATCGACTACAGCTCAGGATTTAACACCATAGTACCCTGCAAACATTAAGCTTGAGACCCTGGGTCTCGACCCCGTCCTGTGAAACTGGGTCCTGGACTTCCTGATGGGCCTCCCGCAGGTGGTGAGGGTAGGTAACAACATCTCCACCCCGCTGATCCTCAACACTGGGGCACCCCATGGGTGGGTTCTCAGCCCCCTCCTGTACTCCCTGTTCACCCATGACTGCGTGGCCATGCACAGCTCCAACTCAATCATCAAGTTTGCAGACAACACTACAGTGGTAGGCTTGATTACCAACAACGACGAGACAGCCAACATGGAGGAGGTGAGGGTCCTCGGAGTGTGGTTTCAGGAAAATAACCTCACACTCAATGTCAACAAAACAAAGGTGATGATCGTGGACTTCAGGAAACAGCAGAGGGAGCAGCCCCCTATCCACATCGACAGGACAGTAGTGGAGAAGGTGGGGAGTTTTAAGTTCCTCGGCGTACACATGACGGACAACCTGAAATGGTCCACCCACACAGACAGCGTGGTGAAGAAGGCGCAGCAGCGCCTCTTCAACCTCAGGAAGCTGAAGAAATTTGGCTTGTCACCAAAAACACTCACATACTTTTACAGATGCACAATCGAGAGCATCCTGTCGGGCTGTATCACCGCCTGGTACGGCAACTCCTCCGCCCACAACCGCAAGGCTCTCCAGAGGGTATTGAGGTCTGCACAACGCATCACCCGGGGCAAACTACCTGCCTTCCAGGACACCTACACCACCCGATGTCACAGGAAGGCATAAAAGATCCTCAAGGACAACAACCACCCAAGCCACTGCCTGTTCACCCCTCTATCATCCAGAAGGCGAGGTCAGTACAGGTGCATCAAAGCGGGACCGAGAGACTGAAAAACAGCTTCTATCTCAAGGCATCAGACTGTTAAACAGCCATCACTAACATTGAGTGGCTGCTGCCAACATACTGACTCAACTCTAGCCACTTTAATATTGGAAAAATTGATGTAATAACTGTATCACTAGCCACTTTAAACAATGCCACTTCATATAATGTTTACATACCCTACATACCCATCTCATATGTATATACTGTACTCAATACCATCTACTGCATCTTGCCTATGCCATTCGGCCATCACTCATTCATATTTTTTTATGTACATATTCTTATTCATTATAAGGTAGTTGTTGTGAAATTGTTAGGTTAGATTACTTGTTCGATATTACTGCATGGTCAGAACTAGAAGCACAAGCATTTCGCTACACTCGCATTAACATCTGCTAACCATGTGTATGTGTCAAATAAGATTTGATTTGTTGTGATTTGATTTGGAACATCCTTACATCTCTGTTGACGAGTCTACGATATATTTAACAGTAAACAAGAATGGTGTTCATGGGAGGACACCATGGAAAAAGCCACTTCTGTCCAAAAAAAACATTGCAACACGTCTGAAGTTTGCAAAAGTGCACGTGAATGTTACACAGCGCTACTGGCAAAATATTCTGTGGACAGATGAAACTACAGTTGTTTGGAAGGAGCACACAACACTATGTGTGGAGAAAAAAAGACACAGCGCAATTGTAAAGTATATTGGGGGGAGCATGATGGTTTGGGACTGCTTTGCTGCCTCAGCGCCTGGACAGCTTGCTATCATCGAAGGGAAAATTTATTCCCAAGTTTATCAAGACATTTTTCAGGAGACTGTTAGGTTTTCTGTCCGCCTATTGAAGCTCAACAGAAGTTAGGTGATGCAACAGGACAACGACCCAAAACACAGAAGTAAATCAACAACAGAATGGCTTCAACAGAAGAAAATATGCATTCTGGAGTGGCCCAATCAGAGTCCTGACCTCAACGCGATTGAGATGCTGTGGCATGAACTCAAGAGAGCAGTTCACACCAGACATCCAAAGAATATTGCTGAACTGAACGAGTTTTGTAAAAGAGGAATGGTCCACAATTTCTCCTGACAGTTGTGCAGATCTGATCCGCAACTACAGGCTATTGCTGCTAAAGGAGAGTCAACCAGTTATTAAATCCAAGGGTTCACATACTTTTTCCACCCTGCACTGTGAATGTTTACATGGTGTGTTCAAGAAAGACATGAAAACGTACAATTGTTTGTGTTGTTAGTTTAAGCAGACTGTGTTTGTCTATTGTTGTGACCAAGATGAAGATCAGATTTTATGACCAATTTATGCAGAAATCCAGGTATTTCCAAAGGGTTCACATACTTTTTCTTGCTACTGTATGCAATTCAAGCGAATGCTTTAAGCAACAACATGTATTCAACTTGTTATCCATGTTTGCATGCATGTAGTTTAGATTTTCCTTGTGGTTTGCAACTTGACCTGTTCCGTATAGACCTGTTCGTCTCTAGACCCGGTCTGATCTGAGTGATGGAAGCAGCAGAAAAGTTATTTTTTAAGTTACTTTATTAGCCGGAGCTACTTCTCGAGAAGAGGGAGAGCGAGGCCGAGGTGCCGCTCTAGCAGGCAGGGTAGGGGCCATACTGTGAGTGAGTTAAAGGGAGGGGGGAGCAGGGAGGACGGGGGGGCATGGGGAGGGGGGGGGGGAGAGACAGCAACCAACCAAGCCGACTCGCACTATAGCAGACTATTTGTTGCCATAGCTAGGTTATTTATCATCAGATATAATTAGATAGTACCTGCCTTGACTCCATCATGCCGGGAGAAGCTAGTCAAGCTAGCTAATTTAACTGAGGCTGCAGTACAACAACTCCATTCAGAATATTTAGTAGCAGCCTACCTGTTGTCTCTTGGTCGTTGTAGCCTATCCTTCTCCTTTAACTTTTAATTCCGTCATTTTAATATAATCTTCCATTGATTAGATATCTCCTAACTTTTACCACACATGGAGGCTCTATGACTGTAGCCTATTTCCACTTTGATGACTTATGATTGGCCAGCAGCAACAAGCTATACTCGCCACACTCCACTCTTGTAAAAAAGCAAAAGCAGCAGCAGCATAAATTATACCATTTCTCTCTCTCTCTCTCTCTCTCTCTCTCTCTCTCTCTCTCTCTCTACTGCAGCAGTAGTGTTCGGATCTGTACAGACCCTTCTGGACAAACAAGTTCAAATGACAAATACCCATAGAACCGTTAGAATGATATCAGATCCGACCCAGACCTGTGACATTATTTCAAATTCTTGATCCGGTCCCGTTCGGGTATTCGGGTACAGATGGATCCGTGAAGACCTGGTGTGTGTGTATAGACAGTATGGACAGGAAGTGAATAGAAAAGGTGCATATAGCAGTAGTTATATCGGATGAGCCATGACTATAATACAGTATATACATATAAAGTGGGTAAAACAGTATATTTAAAGTGACCAGTGTTCAATGACTATGTACATATGACTACTGAATAGAGCAGCAGTCTCTAAGGTGCAGGGTACCGGGTGGTACTTAGTGATGGTGTTGACAGGTGTAGCGGAAGGAGCCATTCGGTCCATTGTCTCACACAGAGGAGTAACAAATGATGTCATTTGTAGAAACAGCAGGCCTATGTGTTCATTATGCCCTGAGAGCAGTAATGGGAGCCACAGAGGCCTTACACCATTCCTGTCTGTACAAAGTGAGGCGGTCCAGTATCGGTCAATTTGGACCTTGATATTGCACTATAATGTGCTGGGATCCCTCAAATAAGAGAATTTCATGTGTTTTTCTTGAATTCTTTATCCTTAGATGTGCGCTTCTGTCTGAGAGGTTAAATCCCTGTAATGGCCCTCTGCCATCTCTCTCCCTCTCTCTCTCTCTCTTTCTCTCTCCTCCCCTCGTCGCCCTCTCTTTTCTTCCTACCTAAGGCTGGTCATTATATCCATTCTGTCTTCTGTCTGCCCCATTGTGCTGCTCAGCTGACCACAGAGAGACTGAATATGACCCCGAGTACTTCAGTCACAGCTCAAATAAATAACACGAGTGTGCCATTTCTTTCATTATTCCTAAATTATTGCATTCAAAAGGCAAGGGATGCGTAAACAAGCACATTTTGAGGAGTAGAGCCTGGAGAGGTGGATTGAATAAGTAAGGCTTCATTGCAGTATTGGTGAGGCAGCCTTGAGACTATATTCGTTTCTTTGAATCACTGGTAATGTTTTTACTTACACTGTTGCTACTGCAATGCGGTGAAACACTGAGGCCTGCTATTGACTGCTCTTTGATCGCACAGTGGTCTGGAAGGATGTCTCTAACTTTCATTATGGTACAAGAAAGCATGGCCGAACCACGCGGATATGTTTCACAAATTGTCACCGATTAGTTCATTATTTGAAACAAATGGTCTCTATAAATGCCAATGTGATAGAGGTGTTGCCCAACGCACTCTTCTCAATACCGAGCACCCCGCTCATTAAATCCAGCAACCGTGACTTTCCAGGGTGACACAACACAACACGAAGACACTTTCGAATTCAATCAAATAAAAACAACAATGTTTGCTGTGTGATGTTTATTCATTCAAATGCCAATTCTTACAAGACAGGAAGAATATTCTATTGGCTTTTCATAGACATTGGACTTGATTGGATCTGGACGTGAGCCACATACGTGTCAACCATATACAGTACTCACTGGGCACAAACTGGTTGAATCAACATTGTTTCAACATAATTTGTCAATGTATAGTGATGTGGAATCCACGTGGAAAATTCATTGGATTTGTAAAAAGTCAATGTAAACGTTTGTTTCGAGGATAGAATTTCAACCACAGGATTATATCATCATTGTAATGCATTGAACACAGACAAACCTTGTATATGTTGAATTTGTACTTTTGAAAAAATCTGATCTTCAACATTGTATCCATTATCAGAAAAAAAACAATAGGCTGGACAGCACCTCCTACTGGAGAGTTGATCTACTGTATCTACAGCTATTCATTTGGTTTTAACCATGCCCAGCTTTGATATGTGCTATTGTGGGAATGACTATTGAGAGATCTCTAAAAAACTAAATATATTCACTGTCACTGTTGATATCTTTCCCAAGCGTTGGTTTAGCAGAGCAAATGAAACGTAACGATACTTTATAAGTCATACTGTATATCATCAATGATACTATTTAGGCCTATACTGC
Source organism: Oncorhynchus keta (assembly GCF_023373465.1). Classification (NCBI taxonomy): domain Eukaryota; kingdom Metazoa; phylum Chordata; class Actinopteri; order Salmoniformes; family Salmonidae; genus Oncorhynchus; species Oncorhynchus keta. The sequence continues at coordinate 36,102,440 of NC_068422.1, forward strand.
ATTTGTAAAGTCATCAAAAGTTACCTTTTCAATTCAACCCATGGTTCAACTAAAAATAGACAATGCATACATTCAAATGTAATCTTCAAGTTAATAACTAATATGTTGGATTCACATCTCTATCTCAACCAAAAATCAAAGTTAAAGAATAGGACTAAATTAAATCTAACTTTATTTAAAGTGCATAAAAGTTTCAATAGATTAGATTGAGTCCTATCCTTTAACTAAGATTTTTGGTTGAGATTTAAGCGCTTTTGAATAGGGTATGGTAGTTGGTGCCAGGTGCAACGAATTGTGTCAAGAACTGCAACGCTGCTGGGTTTTTCACGCTCAACAGTTTCCCGTGTACATCAAGAATGGTCCACAACCAGCAAACTTAACACAACTGTGGGAAGTATTACAGTCAACATGGAACGCTTGTGGAACGCTTTTGAGTCCTTGTAGTGTTCATGCCCCAATGAATTGCGGCTCTTCCGAGGGTAGGGGAAGGTGATCCCAATGTTTGGTATACTCAGTGTACATTTGTGAAGAAATCCAGGCCATTGCGCACCAAAGATTTAAAAAAAAATGTTTGTTTGTAATTGTTCTTTGGTACCATGGCCAGTGCACAGAACCAACCAAATATGACAGATACAGTATGTACTTTCTGTTGTCAACATAAGTACATATAAGAACATAAACACATGACCACACTGTACTGTACATTGAGTCATATTGTCACGACTTCCTTTGGGCCAGGGGTCTTCTAGCCATCGCCATATTTTTCATTTGTTTTGTTTTCCGGCAACCTGGTTGACTAAATGTAAATGAACTGTGTGTGGAATTGTTCACTCATCTGATATTGTTTTGTTTAATTCATACAGAGCAAGTCAATATATTCCGGTTTCTTTAAATCATATTTTACTTAATGGTCGTTATTGTCAAACAGGGATAGTGGCATTTGAAGAATGCATGATAGATGCATTGCTGTTGTTTGCATTGCATGACACGATATTGTCATTCAATATATAGTCTATTGTCAAACAGGGATAGTGGCATTTGAAGGCTGATAGTATTACATGACACGGCATTGTCAACTTCTTATAAAGGACACATATTTATACATTCAATTATAAAATGACAGTTGTCTATTCTACTAAGGTCTCAAATAAAACTCTCATGCAGCTCTTAAATAAAAGTAAAATATGTGAACACTCAAGTCATCACTTTTGAGTAGTGAGATGTTCAGAACATCTTTGTGTTATTGTCTCTCCATGGGGAGGAGATGTTCTTCATGATATAATAACATCAGGACCCTGACAACGTGTGAACACAATTACCGCTAAGTACATTGTAAACTAAACCTAGTAGATTATAACAGCATTCTTATGTATTACAATACAACTTTATTAATCCCAGAAGGGCAATTAGTTCAGGGCTGACAGGGTGCTTCAGACAGGACAAACACACACAGACAGAGTTAAGGCATCAGTTAAACGTCCATGGTGCAATTTAAGTAACTTAAAGACCATGGTAACCAGAGTTCTTAATTAATGGCAGGGCTAAACTATCTGTAGAATAATCCCCACCTTTTCCTTAATGATCCTGTTAACCAGGCGGATGACATCGGGCATAAACAAGGCCCTGCACCTATTTGTGGGGCACTTGAGACAGCGTAGGTTGCAGGGGAGCAGTTGGAACTGTGGGTTGAGGACATTAGTGCTGTCCCCCAGAATGTCATAGGCCTTATTTCCTGGCCTGCTGCTCAAAGAATGAGGACAAGATTCTGAGAGGCACCCCGGTGATCTTAGAGCAGGTGTTCACAATGGCTTGGAGGCGGTTCCTGTTCTTGACAGAGAGGGATGTGAACCAGCATACGAAGGAGAAACATAGAACATTCTCGATGAAAGAACTGGAAAAGGTTTGCAATATTTATTTGTGGACACTGAATGAGAAGTATTGTCTCCGGTGGGATTTCTTGATGATGGCGTCTGTATTTTATGCAATGTTATCAAAGATGGTACCAAGACATTTATACTGGTCAACAATGTCCACCTCCTTACCATTTGGTCCCAGGGCTTTGGTGTGGATTTGAGCAGTTTCCTCACATCAATTGGTTGAGGGGTGATCGTGGCACATGGCGTGAAACTCTGTTTGAGCTGTACCGCGTCAGGACTGAAGTTGGGCCTCTTGAAGCCAGTGTAGAACTTGATCAGCTCATTGGGCATAGAGGACTCACTGACCCCCTCCACACTCACATGCCTCCTTTCTGACTGTGTGTTTACAGTGGCCATGTTTTTAATACCCTGCAAGGCTGCCCTGTATTACCCCTGCTCAAACCTCTGCTCAATCTTGTTTTTATACCTATAGGCTCCTGGGGCTGAGCCATAGCATAAGTCCAGAATCCTATTGTGGTGATAGGCACAGGTCACATATTTGGTAGCATTTTAGTGCTTTATCCATGGTACAATCGTTAAAATTCCCAATTACTAACTTGGAAGAATCTGGCAATATGGTATCAAGTTTATACAGGATGTTTGCTAAGAGCTCTGTGGCTTCATCAACATTGGTGTGTGGGTGGATGTAAACAACAACATAGAATAGTTGGGGGAATTCACATGGCAGATAAAAGAGGCAGATAAATCCGCTTCACAGATTTTGTCTGGCACTAATACTGTGTTGCACCAGTACTGTAAATTCAGACCCCACCGCCTCGTTCTTTTCCAGTCCTCAGCTTGTCTCTATCCAAACGGACTGGCGCGCCAAATCCATCAATGGAAAGGCCGTTGTCACCCACTCCGCTTTCCAAACAAGTATCTCTGTGAAAACAAGAATAGCCACGTTCCTACATTCAACCAGGCAGTTCACATTTGCTTGCAACTCGTCCTGCTTGTGACGGTGTGAGTGAACATTTCCCAGGATTACAGCAGGCAGTGTAGACCTTTTGGGCTTAAAGGTTCCGCACAGTCATCCTACTTCCCAAGTAAAGATTGCCCTTGAATAACCAAAACATCACCCATAATATGTGTACAATATTAAAATGCTCAGAATTTAAAATATTGTACCTTTTGTCTCATCTCTAACTATCAGGAAGTTTATATTCATGAGATTTCCTAGACTGACAGCTCTTTGAAACATCCTTGTCGGGTAACAAGGTAAACAATGGGCCACATGTCATTCCGAGCCTAAATAGTGTGCCTCAACCCATTTTCTCAGCAAAATGTTGTCATGGTCAACAGAGCTGATCATGCACTGTTGGATATCAGACAAAACCAGAAATACATGTATACTTCTACACAATAATTAGTAGAGCTTGAGTGACCTTAGACATAAGGGAATGTACATGCAAACTGCATAAAATAAGTGTACTGCTCTGCATTAGCATTGTAAATGACAATATCTTCAGAATTGTATGTATTGATCAGACATTTATTTTATCATTTACAATAGGCCAGCATAGCCAAAATATTAATCAACATGATCACTCATGATAATGTCATGTCTTTGTCTATGCCAGATTAAGAAATATGACATGCTATTCTATAAAATCCTTTCTCTGTAATTAATATTACCTGATTGAGCTAATCATGTAAATGTAAATTAACTAGAAAGTCGGGGCACCACAAAATAATATTTATAGAGCTGTTATCTTCCGAATAAACTCTTAAAGACCTAGTAATATTTTACATCAGTAGCAGTCAATATTAATCGTCACCTTATTTCAGTCTCATCTGAAAGTTGTAAATTCTTGTAAATTCACAAAGTTGAATCAGCAATATAAAATGGGGTTTAATTATTTATTTACTAAATACCTAACTAATCACACAGAATTACATATACACAGAATGAATCATACCTTGATTACAAATTATGTCATAGAGGAAAACGTCCCTAGCGGACGGAGCAGATATGACAGCTGGTTACACAAGGGAAAGTGGATTGGGTTTGAGTAAAAGAGCGGAAAGACTGAGGAAAAAATGGAGAAGCTGTGCTATCTTAAATACAATATCCTATGCATTCTAAATTACCGCCCATTTGTCAAAGGAAAATGCAATAACTATTTACTCTGAGCTGCGCTTCAATAGGTTGGTAGTAGATGGAATGCCATGTTGCCCAACAGAGTCCTTTGTCAATTTTGAATAGTGCCTCTCATGGTGAACGGGATACGTTGTAGTGTCGTCGTTGTGTGGTAGAAGGGATATTCTGTCTGTCATTTCCTAGCCCACGTTTACAGCTGTGGTTGCTAACTCAACGGCTAGGATGTCTCACTTCCACTGATTGAGCAGAGCCCTAACCTCATGAAAACCCAAATCTCTCATTTGGAAGCTAAAATTACATTTAATCTTTTCACCAATAATTTTATATTCAAACATTTAAATTGCACAACAATTCCATGTGAATCTGATAACTATAATGTGTAGACTTTCCACTGTACCGTTTATATCATCCTATCATTGATGAGAATGTCCCAGATGACAACCGAACTGCACACCCTAAGGTGTGCAGGACCAATTGATTCATACAATTTGTAAAACTTATCTCCCAAAATGTTATATCATATGATGCAAAAGTTAATTAGTTAGGTTTTCAGAAATGCAACCAACAACAGATATTGATGGGTGAGGAGCGGGAGAAGAGGGGCACTCATGTACCCAGCTTCAATTAAGAAGGCTTCAGTAACCCCAAAGATTGAAGCGGGAGACAAATCCAGCTACGGCCTCCTCCTTGTCAGGCCTCTCACACTGGACAGACAGGGGTCCTGGGATGGACATCTCAAACAGCTTCCCCAAATACGGTGCTGGATTAAGGGTGACCTCATTGCAGAGGAGTTCCAGGATCCTGTCTACGTAGTCTAATGTTTTTGAGAAGGGAAATGTTTGTTAAATGGGTAGTGAAATGGGTAATTTCCTTTTACTTACTCAGTTATGATGCTATCAATTCGTTGATGTTGTGATCTACTCATTCTACAATGTGTTTTCTGTTGTTTTCGAAGTACTCAATTTGAAATATGCAATATTTGTTTTTACACTTTGTGAAACTTTTCAATGTTTGTATTTTGATTTTTTTTGTGCCTGAAATGCTTTATTGATGCCGATTTTAAATGAATAACTAACAATATGTTCGGTCTGTCTTCATAGCATATACCCCCTTCTTTGGGAAAGCTGTGTATCAGCAATCATGCTGTGGTGGTTGCTTGGGAAGCTGTGCAGACAGAGTAGATGTTTCATTTTCTAAAATGTCTATCATTACATCTTGACAATAGTGGAAAGACAAAAGGATGTGGAAAGTGAAATAATGATTAGGCCCAATGACACAAGCTACATCAACTGTTAGACAACCCTCCACACAATGAAATGGTTAAATATGCAAAAAATAAATGAAATACCATATGCAAAAAAGTGGTAGTCCATCGGTCAGTTAGACAATCCAATCCGCCATCAGATCTCCAGCAGAGAAAGGCCAAGGAGACCAACGTGGACCAGTAGTCCAACAATAGACATAAGTAGATACTGGTAGAACCTGCGACACGGCTACAGTACACACTTTTAAATACAACAAAACACACTGGTATGAAGCTTCCAAACTGAGGTTTGAGCATTTCCTCTCTCGCGCCACTATCACAACCCACTTTTGCACAGCTGATGCCTGCTATTTAATAGGTCATAAAAGGGGACGCGTCCCATCGGCTGGAGAAGCACTGAGACTGTTCAGACAAATTCAGGGCCGTCACCCCTCCCCTACTGGAAAAAAAACAACCATTGCCCTGGAAGGCACATCTTGGTCTGGGAAACCAAGAAAAGTCTCCTCATCACGTTCTGCTTGATCTAGCATACAGTTTGTAAACAAAGCCAAAGCAAGACGTAGAAGCACATGTGATGACGGTTTTAAGGCGGTACATACATTTGAATTAGTTAAGATGATATGACACTAACATTAGTGTATTACATTTCCGGCTTTATGCGAGTTGCAATGAAGTCGGGAGTAAATCCTTGGCAATGCCTGCCTCCTGAATCCAAGTTTTTGACATGGGAGAGGACCAGTAACTTTATGATCAAACTTTATCAATGTACCAGCGACAGTCATTTTGCATACCTGGGTCACCCTACTTTGAACTTGTTTTATCCAAATATCATCCAATTTGATGAAAAACATGATTTTCACTGTTTGGTATCTTTAATTTACACCTCAGTCCTCCTCATTTCCCCTTATTTGTTTCCGTTTCGTCTCGGTAGTATATCCTTTGTGAGTAATTGTAGGGGAGGCTTGGCGCAACAGCTCCACAGGTATATACCATGATGGATGAACGGGGCCTGCGGCAGTGTGTAGATTCAGTAGAAACTGTTGCTGCTGGAGGAGAGGAAGGAGAGCCGGTATCCTAGTCAGGTTCAGAATTTCAAGTATATTGATTGCTAATATACAATCTCTGGACAACAAAGGCAGATTAGCTCACGGAGAGTGTCACGTTGTGACCTTAGTTCCTTTTTTATGTCTCTATTTTAGGTTGGTCAGGGCGTGAGTTGGGGTGGGCATTCTATGTTTTGTTCTATGTTTTGTATTTCTATGTGTTTGGCCTGGTATGGTTCCCAATCAGAGGCAGCTGTCAATCGTTGTCTCTGATGGAGAACCATACTTAGGCAGCCTGGTTTCACCCTTGAGTTGTGGGTAGTTTTTTTCTGTCTCTGTCTCTGTACCAGACAGGACTGTTTTGTTTGTTCTGTTTTGTTATTTTTGTTCTAGTGTTCAGTGTATTAAAAGATCATGAACACATACCACGCTGCACCTTGGTCCTCTCCTTCTTCCACCTACGACAGCCGTTACAGAACTACCCACCACAACCGGACCAAGCAACGTGGTAACCAGGAGCAGAGGGTTCTGGACTCCTGGACCTGGGAGGAGATTTTGGACGGTAAGGGACCCTCGGCACAGGCTGGGGAATATTGCAGCCCCAGGGAAGAGCTGGAGGCGATATGAGGAGTTAGCACAACAGGCAGCCCCAAAAATGTCATGGGCAAGGCACACGGGGAGTGTGGCTAAGTCATGTAGGAGACCTGAGCCAACTCCCCGTGCTTACCGTGGAGAGAGGTTGACCGGGCAGGCAGCGTGTTATGCAGTGAGGCGCACGGTGTCCCCAGTGCGCACGCATAGCCTGGTGCGCTACATCGCAGCTCCTCATATCGGCCGGGCTAGAGTGGGCATCGAGCCAGGAGGAATGAAGCCGGCTCAGCGCATCTGGTCTCCAGTGCGTCTCCTTAGCCCGGGTTATATGACACACGGTGTCCCCGGTTCGCCAGCACAGCCCAGTGCGGTCTGTTCCACCCCGCCGCACTTGCCGGGCTACAGGGTGTATTCAGCCAGGACAGGTTGTGCAGGGTCGGTGCTCGAGACCTCCAGTGCGCCTCCACGGTCAGGTCCATCCGCTGCCTCCTCCACGCACCAGGCCTCCTGTGGCAGCCCCACGCACCAGGCCGTCTCTCCATCGCCTCCCTCCAGGTGCTCCCTCCTGTCCAGCGCTTCCAGAGTCTCCCTCCTGTCCAGCTCTTCCAGAGTCTCCCTCCTGTCCAGCGCTTCCAGAGTCTCCCTCCTGTCCAGCGCTTCCAGAGTCTCCCTCCTGTCCAGCGCTTCCAGAGTCTCCCTCCTGTCCAGCCCTTCCAGTCTCCCTCCTGTCCAGCCCTTCCAGTCTCCCTCCTGTCCAGCGCTTCCAGAGCCGCCCATCAGTCAGGAGCTGCCAGAGCCGCCCGTCAGTCAGGAGCTGCCAGAGCCACCCGTCAGTCAGGAGCTGCCAGAGTCGCCCTTCACTCCGGTGCTGCCAGAGTCTCACGAGCCCGCTGAAAGGGTCCCCAGTCCGGGGTCGGCGGCGGGGTTGCCGCTTCCGCCAACTAAGTCCCAGACTAGGTGGAGTGGGGTCCACGTCCCGTGCCAGAGCCGCCCTTCACCCAGACCCTCCCCTATGGGTTTAGGTTTGCCAGAGTCCGCACCTTTGGGAGGGATACTGTGACGTCCTGACCTTAGTTCCTTTTTATGTCTCTATTTTAGGTTGGTCAGGCGTGAGTTGGGGTGGGCATTCTATGTTTTGTTCTATGTTTGTATTTCTATGTGTTTGTGGTATGGTTCCCAATCAGAGGCAGCTGTCAATCGTTGTCTCTGATTGAGAACCATACTTGCAGCCTGGTTTCCCCTTGAGTTGTGGGTAGTTTTCTGTCTCTGTCTCTGTACCGGACAGGACTGTTTCGTTGGTTCCATTTTGTTATTTTTGTTCTAGTGTTCAGTGTATTAAAAGATCATGAACACGTACCACGCTGCACCTTGGTCCTCTCCTTCTTCCACCTACGACAGCCGTTACAGCGAGGATCTCCTTTCAGAGAAAAATAAGGGACTGCAACATAATCTGCTTTACGTAAACGTGGCTCTCTTCCTCGATTTTGTCTCTATCCATTAGAGCTGAGTGATTAGTGCATTTTGACATCGATTCGGTTTCAATTATTGAAAATAATGATGTTTTTTCGATTTCGGTTTTGATTATTTGGGTTGATTGCTGCAACAACACAGAATAAAACAATTAATAAAATTCCATGATGGGACTGATAAGTATATTTTTTGGTCTCAATCTGTCATTGTCTAGTACTGTCTTTTTGCTAGCGAGGGCCATCAATTTCAATTGCTGCCTGTCTTCCCAGTAGCCTACTTGATGTGTGAACTGCTGACTGCTCACAACTTGCAGATGATTGTTGACACGTCAACCAGGATTAAGTGTCAGGGAATGTTTGACTTGTATTGGTAATTAGTCGCTGTATTGGCGGGGGATTGGTTTCTTCTCTACTAGGCAATCAGCAATTAGTGTTAGTACTTCAGTCTCACCTGGTTTTTCAGCGGGCAGCTGGAAGGGGCGGTCGTGTCAGTGGCGGTTGTGTCAGGGACGGTGTCGTCACTGCCGAGTTGTTCTGCGATGTTCTTTGAGAAAGGAAAGAGAGGAAGGCTCCACTCCACTCTCTCACTTGAGTATCTTACCTAGTTACCTATTTTCTGATGTTCTCATTTTGCTCTTTAATAGCTTTTGCAACTATGTGTGTGTTTTCTATCCCTGTTTTTTCCTCTCCCTGTAGGCTTTACAGACACTCCTCACCCCTTGGCTGCAACCCTTCTAATTTAGTGTACCCTGTGTGCACAAACCATGTGGAATTCTTGGTCTCTGGCAACGTTTGGAACTGCCGATCTGCAGTCAAGAACGTCAATTTCATCTCAGCCTATGCTTCAGTCCCTTTTACTTTTTGGTCCTGACGGAAACATGGCTCACCCCAGAGTACACTGCTAATCCAGCTGCTCTCTTTTCATGTTTTTTCTCATAGTCCAAAAGCACCTGGTTGTCACGGTGATGGCACAGGGCTACTCATTTCTCTCACCTGTCCATCTCCTCATGTGAATTCCATGCTGTCACTGTCACTTGACCACTCAAGCTTCACATTGTTGTCATCTATCCCCCAACAGCTGCCCTTGGAGAGTTCCTTAATGAGGCTGTTTGCCTACTAATCTCACCGCAACCATCTCTCCAGGTCTCTGATCACTACTTTGTTTTCTTTTCAGTCTCGCTTTCCTCCATGCCTAGCCACTCAGCCCCTCCCCAGATGGTCATATGCCATCTCAATCTTCACTCTCCCTCACTACTCTCTCCTCTTCGATCCTATCATCTCTCCCTACTGTTAAATCCTTCTCCCTCCTGTCTCCTGAGTCTGCCTCTTCGACCCTACTCTCCTCCCTTTCTGCATACAATGGCACGCACTGTCCTCTTTCCTCCTGGCTGTCTCGCCCCTCCCCTCCTGCTCTGTGGCTGAGGGACTCATTGTGAGCTTATAGAACAGAGCTGTGGGCAGCTGAGAAAAAAATAAGGAAAACTAAACTTCTGGAGGACTTATAATCCTTTCACTCCCTCCTCTCTACATTCTCTTTCTCTGTATCTGGTTCTAAAGCCACTTTCTATCACTTTCTATCTAAATTTCAAGCTTCTGCCTCTAACCCTTGGAAACTTTTCCACCTTCTCCTCCCACCTTAATCCTCTACCCCCTCCATCCTCCCTCTCTGTGGATGACTTTGTCAACCACTTTGAAAAGGTTGAAGGCGTCCACTCCTCACTCACTCAGCCTATTGAGTCCACGTGTCCCACTCACACAGAACTACCCTACGCCTTGACCGCTTTCACCCTTCTCTCTCCAGAAGAAATCCTGCAACTAGTGAGGTCTGACTCCCTGACAACCTGCCTGCTCAACCCCATCCCCTCCTCCTTTCTCCAGACTATCTCTGGAGACCTTTTCCCATTCCTAACTTCCCTCCTCAACTCACCCTGACCACTGGCTGCGTCCCCTCTGACTTCAGAATTGCACAAGTCGCTCCCCACAAGAAACCAACACTCAACTCTTCTGACATCAAAAACGTTATTTTCTTTCCAAAACACTTGAGCATGCTTTCTCTGATCAATGCTCTCGTTAACTCTCTCAGAACAATCTTCCTGACCCTAACCAGTCAGGCTTCAAGATGGGTCACTCAACCGAGACTGCTCTTCTGTGTGTCACGGAGGCTCTCCATACTGCCAAAGCTGACTTTCACTCCTCTGTATTCATCCTAGATCTCTCTGCTACCTCCGACACCTTGAACAATCAGATCCTCCTCTCTACCCTATAAGGGCTGGGCGTCTCAGGCTCTGCACTCTTTTGGATTGCATCCTACCTGGCAGACCACATCTAGAAGGTGAACTGGAAAGGATCTGTGTCTGCACCACGTACTCTCACTACTGGTGTCCCACAGGGCTCAGTTCTAGGCCATTTCCTATTCTCTCTATACACCAAGTCACTTGGCTCTATCATATATTCATGTGGTCTCTCCTATCATTTCTATGTGGATGACACTTAACTACTTTTCTCCTTCCCCCTTGTGACACCCAGGTGGCGACACGCATCTCTGCATGCCTGAAAGATATCTCAGCTTGGATGTTGGCCCACCATCTCATGCTAAACCTCGACAAGACGGAACTGCTCTTCCTCCTGGGGAAGGCCTGCCCACTCAAAGACCTCTCCATCACAGCTGACAACTCCACAATGTCACCCTCCCAGAGTGCAAAGAACCTTGGCATGACCCTGGGAACACTGTGTCATTCTCTGCAAACATCAAAGCAGTGACTTGCTCCTGCAGGTTCATGCTCTACAACATCCGTAGAGTACGACCCTACCTCACACAGGAAGTGGTACAGGTCCTAATCCAGGCACTTGTCATCTGTACTACTGCAACTCACTGTTGGCTGGGCTCCCCGCTTGTGCCATCAAACCCCTGAAACTTATCCAGAACGCTGCAGCACGCCAGGTTTTCAACCATCCCAAGTTCTTCCATGTCACCCAGCTCCTCCGCACACTCCACTGGCTTCCAGTTGAAGCTCGCATCCACAACAAGACCATGGTGCTTGCCTCTGGAGCAGCAAGAGGAACTGCCCTTCCCTACTTGCAGGCTATGCTCAAACCCTACGTCCCAATCCAAGCACTCCATTCTGCCACATGTGTTCTCTTGGCCCTCCCACCCCAGCGGGAGGGTAGCTTCTGCTCAGCCCAGTCCAATGGTGGAAACTGCTTCTGAAGCTAGGACAGCAGAAACCTGAAACCCTACCTCTTCAAAGAGTATCTTAAATAATCCCCCTCCTCACCTCGACCCTGAATCAACACTTGCACTTGACTCCTCCCCCTTTTCTAGCTCTGACTTTGCTGATAGCTAGTTTATTGAGGAAAAGTGTACTTACTATGCCTGTGATATGTCCCTCCTAGCTATCTTAAGATGATTGCACTAACTGTATGCTGCTCTGGATAACCATTTATTCACATTATTTACATAAAATATTTCAGTTGTTGTGTATATTACATTTGTTTTATTTGATGAATTTATTAGTTATTCCAAGTCATATCGTCTCTATAGAGCTGCTGCCTATGCTGTCTGATAAAATCAGTATTTTGTAGTTATTCTAAGTAAATAAGGCATAGGTTCACTATCAATCACTTACATCATGTATTTTCAGGTAGAGATACCTAGCGACGCAACAGCTGCTCTCTAGTTTCCCCTCACAATCATGCATTCTTCTGAAGCAGGCGTAAAAGAAACACTGACCGGACAGTCATTGCAGTCAATTTCCACATATTATGCGCTAAACTATGTAGAATATTTGTCACGAATCCCGCTTCCTGAGTCTGTGTTTGCCTGTGTTTCTGTCCTGGAGTGTGTTTCCGGTGTCCTGGAACGCACCCTGTCTGGTTGCCGGGCGAATTAGCTTGTTGGGAGATTAATGTTCACCCGCACCTGTATCCCATCTGTAATCTGCACACCTGTCCTGATCATCACCTCTCCCCTTCAAAAGCTCTGACCTGACATCCATTCCCTGCCGGATCGTTAGCCATGAACAGTATGTTGTGCCATAGTATCAGCCTCAAGTTGGATAGAATTTGTTTTGTTGCTTTTTACGTATTGCTTGCCTTAAACTTACCTCCGTTTGTTCTGTCTTCAGTTACTCACCCGGATCATTTACCCCATTCCCGCCTGGTCGTAGGAGGATTCCGCTACCCCATTGGATCCACCTATTTACTCCCATCAACTCACCACCGCTGCCCGCTACGCCACCTGGATATATCTACCCATTCACATTCACTTGTAAATAAATACTCACCTTCTTCCTACCCTCCTTGTCCTGGTCTGCTTCTGGGTTCGATTTTGAAAGAACGTGACAATATTGGCCTGTTGGAAACTACAACTCCCTACTACATCACACAGTTCAGGCTGAATCTGATTTAGCTCCAGAGAAACTGTGCATTGTGCGCATTGAGCTCCCATTAAAAAAAGGAAAGAAATGTCATTCAAATTATTTATCTGACTTGGGTCAATTCATTGTTTAAAACAGAAAAGCCCCAGAAATGTAGGTTAATCGCTCAGCACTAACAACCATCCAACCCGCTGGGTTCTCCGTCCAGTCTGTGTATGCGTCCAATAAACATTGATTTGATAAGTGGCATTTGTTTATACTAGGAAAACTCACAAGGGGTGTCTTTGTTTGATTTCTCTGTTTTGCCAGAGCTTATAGCACTTAATATTCAGTGTGTGGAAACAGAACCAAACTGCTTAAATAAACCTCCAGAATGAAAAAAGTGTGAGTCAACAATAACTTTCCATCCTGTGAAGACAGCGATCAGAGTGGAGTGCACAGATTAATATTCTGACAGGAAAATGTAGAAGTTTTGCCCTGAGCCCACGGCCAGTTTGCCAATCTGTGATAAAATTCAGCCCCACCCCACTCCCCCCACACTATTTTCCACATAGGTTCTCTATCAACGGCACATGCACTCTCTCCATCAGAAATAACTCAATGTGTTACAGTTCCTTAAGTTTATGCCATATCTGAGAGACATCGATCCATCTATCTATGCACCCATACAGGCAAATATTCTGCTATTGTGCAGCACCAGCTATACCAGTCTACAAAAGGATTTGACCACAAACATCATTCAAATGTTTTTATTTTGCACTAATGCTAAATAATACTCTCTTCCCCTTTCCCTTTATTAAAAACTGAAATTATATTATGCAAATAGTTACAGAAAGGAGCGTTATGAATATTTTGTAGTATTTAGATGGTCTTAGGAGTCCATTAGCATGAATTGTTTCAGGGGGAGTCAGAGGAATTAGTTTCATGCCTTACCGTGAATTGATGAGTTCTGCTTGGGTTTCAGATCTTTTGATTGAACTGCAGGTTCAGGCGAGACAGCGGAAACGGCCTGTGAATTGATGAGTTCTGCTTGGGTTTCAGATCTTTTGATTGAACTGCAGGTTCAGGCGAGACAGCGGAAACGGCCTGTGAATTGATGAGTTCTGCTTGGGTTTCAGATCTTTTGATTGAACTGCAGGTTCAGGCGAGACAGCGGAAACGGCCTGTGAATTGATGAGTTCTGCTTGGGTTTCAGATCTTTGATTGAACTGCAGGTTCAGGCGAGACAGCGGAAACGGCCTGTGAATTGATGAGTTCTGCTTGGGTTTCAGATCTTTTGATTGAACTGCAGGTTCAGGCGAGACAGCGGAAACGGCCTGTGAATTGATGAGTTCTGCTTGGGTTTCAGATCTTTTGATTGAACTGCAGGTTCAGGCGAGACAGCGGAAACGGCCTGTGAATTGATGAGTTCTGCTTGGGTTTCAGATCTTTTGATTGAACTGCAGGTTCAGGCGAGACAGCGGAAACGGCCTGTGAATTGATGAGTTCTGCTTGGGTTTCAGATCTTTTGATTGAACTGCAGGTTCAGGCGAGACAGCGGAAACGGCCTGTGAATTGATGAGTTCTGCTTGGGTTTCAGATCTTTTGATTGAACTGCAGGTTCAGGCGAGACAGCGGAAACGGCCTGTGAATTGATGAGTTCTGCTTGGGTTTCAGATCTTTTGATTGAACTGCAGGTTCAGGCGAGACAGCGGAAACGGCCTGAGTGAGTTCTGCTTGGGTTTCAGATCTTTTGATTGAACTGCAGGTTCAGGCGAGACAGCGGAAACGGCCTGTGAATTGATGAGTTCTGCTTGGGTTTCAGATCTTTTGATTGAACTGCAGGTTCAGGCGAGACAGCGGAAACGGCCTGTGAATTGATGAGTTCTGCTTGGGTTTCAGATCTTTTGATTGAACTGCAGGTTCAGGCGAGACAGCGGAAACGGCCTGTGAATTGATGAGTTCTGCTTGGGTTTCAGATCTTTTGATTGAACTGCAGGTTCAGGCGAGACAGCGGAAACGGCCTGTGAATTGATGAGTTCTGCTTGGGTTTCAGATCTTTTGATTGAACTGCAGGTTCAGGCGAGACAGCGGAAACGGCCTGTGAATTGATGAGTTCTGCTTGGGTTTCAGATCTTTTGATTGAACTGCAGGTTCAGGCGAGACAGCGGAAACGGCCTGTGAATTGATGAGTTCTGCTTGGGTTTCAGATCTTTTGATTGAACTGCAGGTTCAGGCGAGACAGCGGAAACGGCCTGTGAATTGATGAGTTCTGCTTGGGTTTCAGATCTTTTGATTGAACTGCAGGTTCAGGCGAGACAGCGGAAACGGCCTGTGAATTGATGAGTTCTGCTTGGGTTTCAGATCTTTTGATTGAACTGCAGGTTCAGGCGAGACAGCGGAAACGGCCTGTGAATTGATGAGTTCTGCTTGGGTTTCAGATCTTTTGATTGAACTGCAGGTTCAGGCGAGACAGCGGAAACGGCCTGTGAATTGATGAGTTCTGCTTGGGTTTCAGATCTTTTGATTGAACTGCAGGTTCAGGCGAGACAGCGGAAACGGCCTGTGAATTGATGAGCTCTGCTTGGGTTTCAGATCTTTTGATTGAACTGCAGGTTCAGGCGAGACAGCGGAAACGGCCTGTGAATTGACTCTGCTTGGGTTTCAGATCTTTTGATTGAACTGCAGGTTCAGGCGAGACAGCGGAAACGGCCTGTGAATTGATGAGTTCTGCTTGGGTTTCAGATCTTTTGATTGAACTGCAGGTTCAGGCGAGACAGCGGAAACGGCCTGTGAATTGATGAGTTCTGCTTGGGTTTCAGATCTTTTGATTGAACTGCAGGTTCAGGCGAGACAGCGGAAACGGCCTGTGAATTGATGAGTTCTGCTTGGGTTTCAGATCTTTTGATTGAACTGCAGGTTCAGGCGAGACAGCGGAAACGGCCTGTGAATTGATGAGTTCTGCTTGGGTTTCAGATCTTTTGATTGAACTGCAGGTTCAGGCGAGACAGCGGAAACGGCCTGTGAATTGATGAGTTCTGCTTGGGTTTCAGATCTTTTGATTGAACTGCAGGTTCAGGCGAGACAGCGGAAACGGCCTGTGAATTGTTAGGAAGCGGTGAAGGCGGGTTGTCCTCTGATTCTCTGAAATACACTTGTGAAGAAATCCATACAATTGCACTCCTAAATAATGATGCTTTCAATTCTGGACCAATTTGATCATGTGTACCATGACCAGGTCATTCAACAATGAAACCTGGCAGGTGTACTTTCTGTTGTCTTACTTTAGTACACAAAATAACTTAAAAAAGGACTCTGTTATGCAAAATGTGTGACATACTGTATCTGGCACATACAGTGCACTCAGAAAGTATTCAGAACCCTTCACTTTTTCCATGTTTTGTTACGTTACAAACTTCTTCTAAAATAAAAATATATATAATAAAAATCCCCATCAATCTACACACAATAACCTGTAATGACAAAGCCAATACAGGTTTTCATTTTTTGTGTGCAAATGTTTTTAAAATAAAAAATGTAATATCACATTTACATTAGTATTCAGACCCTTTACTCAGTACCTTGTTGAAACACCTTTTGCAGCGATTACTGCCTCAAGTTTTCTTGGATACGACGCTACAGGCTTGATACACCTGTGTTTGGAGAGTTTCTCCCATTTTTCTCAGCAGACACCCCTCAAGCTCTGTTAGGTTGGATGGGGAGTGTCGCGGCACACCTATTTTCAGATCTCTCCAGAGTGGTTTGATGGGGTTCAAGTCCAGGCTCTGGCTGGGCCACTCAAGCACATTCGGAGACTTGTCCAGAAACCACTCTTGCGTTCTCTTGGCTGTGTGCTTAGGGTCGTTGTCCTGTTAGAAGGGGAACCTTCGCCCCAGGTTCCGAACCCTCTGGAGCAGGTTTTCATCAAGGATCTCTCTGTATTTTGCCCCGTTCTAATTTCCCTCGATCCCGACTCGTCTCCCTGCCACTGAAAAACATCCCCACAGCATGATGCTGCCAGCACCATGTTTCACTGTACAGATGGTATTGGCCAGATGATGAGCGGTGCCACGTTTCCTTCAGATGTGACCCTTGGCATTCGGTCCAAAGAGTTCAATATTGGCTTCATTAGACCGGAAAATCTTGTTTCTCATGGTCTGAGAATTCTTCAGGTACCCTTTGGCAAACTCCATGCAGGCTGTCATGTGCCTTTTACTGAGGAGTGGCTTCTGTCTGGCAACCCTACCATAAAGGCCTGGTTGGTGGAGCATTGTCGATATGGTTGTCTTTCTGGAAGGTTCTCCCATCTGCACACAGAAACTCTGGAACTCTGTCAGAGTTCTTGGTCACCTCCTGACCAAGGCGCTTCGCTCCCAATTGCTCAGTTTGGCTGGGCAACCAGCTCCAGGAAGTGTCTTGTTGGTTCCATACTTCTTCCATTTAAGAATGTTGGAGGCCAGTGTGTTCTTGGAGACCTTCAACGCTGCAGAATTGTTTTGGTACCCTTCCCCAGATCTGTTGCTCCACATAATCCTGTCTCGGTGCTCTACGGACAATTCCTTTGACCTCATGGCTTGGTTTCTGTTCTGACATGCACCGTCAACTGTGGGACCTTATACAGACAGTTGTGTGCCTTTCCAAATCATGTCCAATCAATTGATTTTACCACAGGTGGACTCTAATTAAGTTGTAGACACATCTCAAGGATGATCAATGGTAATAGGATCCACCTGAGCTCAATTTCGAGTCTCATAGCAAAGGGTCTGAATACTTACGTAAATAAGGTATTTCAGTGTTTTATTTGTAATAAATTTGCAAAAATGTCTAAAAACCTGTTTTCACTTTGTCATTATGGGGTACTGTGTGTCGATTTGATGAGGGGAAAAAATATGTAATCAATTTTAGATTAAGACTGTAACGTAACAACATTTGGGAAAAGTGAAAGTGTCTGAATCCATTCCGAATGCACTGTATACAGCACAAGGTTTTCTATGATGGCTTTATCCACACAGGTGTTGCTGAAAACCTTGATTACCTCTGTTAAATATCACTCTACATGCATGACATGTGAATACATACTGTATACAACTACTTTAGTCTCTCCTCCTTCAGGCTGCTGCTTCTTCTTCTTTGGACTTTATATGGTGGTTGGCAACCAACTTTAAGGTGCATTACCACTACCGACTGGACTGGTGGAGTGTGGACCTCAGTTTATCTTTTAATCACTCACGTGGGTATATGCTCCTAAACACCAATGAGGATATGGTAGAGGTGGGACTTGCAGCGCATTAAGCATCACAAATAGAACCGAGTTCTATTTTAGCGCCTGGCTACACAGACGCTCATTGACGCGAGCAGTGTGGGTGCAATGGTTGAATTACATGTATGTGTATATTTATTTTGTGACGCGAGCTGTGTAGTCAGCATGTTAGGTTGCACTTCAACGTGTCAAGGTGATCAATTATTTACTAGGAAGTATCCCATGGGATTTGTGAGCAACATAATATGGCAAACCCGGAACTAAAATGTTGTGTAATTGCGTCAGATGCTTAATCAAATTTGGGTTAGAAAAGATACTATAAAGAGGAGTGGAAGTAGGGCGGTATCTCCAACCTTATCTCGTTGCATGTTTCGGGCAAGTCTATGGGCGAAATGTTAGTCTGGGTTCTCGTCTTTTTTAGCTAACATTCCACTCCTTGCCACGCCTTTCATTTGCCAAATGACAGGAGTGGAATGTAATAGATGAAGAGAGATGACACCCAGGATAGCGAAATATCTGCACCCCTTCTGAAATTCTAAAGATGCGAACATCTGCGAAATAGTGATTTGTTAAATTAATCAATGACAAAAAATCTGCACACCAGAACAAAGTTCCTCTTTAGACCTCACATTCCACAGTCAGTTGACAGATGCTACAATTCCCTTTTATGTTACGTGCATCTGTCCAAGGAGATCGAGAAAATAACAATCTACTTCCAGCTGATTGACGCAACATAACTCTAACATGATACACCTACAAGGAACCCAACAGCTTTTATAAAGGACATGTGTGTTGTTCTGCCCACATCTACCACTACAAAGTTGTTACCCAGCACTCCACAGCACATTGAGTGTAGAAACACTTTGACGGAGCAGAACAACGTGTTCTTATTGACACCTGTACATTCCAGTTCACACTGAAAGCTTGATAGTCTTTACCAACACTTTAACCATATAACACAAATGATTCATGATAGACTGAAAAGCATTTAATCAAATGGTACTTGTGGAAAAACATGGCTATTCCCTGGAGATGTCGATCATGTACCGCATTAACACACTGTTAACAGATTAAATATAGTTAAATTGCCCTGGCAAAGTTCAGGAGGATCCCTCTGTGTGTAGTTGACAGTTTTCTCCTTTCAATTGCCAACAGAACACACACAGGAAACAACAATGGCTTTGTCCAAATTCCGTCTTGCCTACAAGGCTACTTACGAAAACGGCATAATGTGTAGGCCTACTAATCATATTACATACTATTTAGAACATATTGTAAAATGTAGGCAGTAAGCAAAAAATGTCAACTTATTAGAATCATACTGGAATTGGTCATCTAATGCGCAATTGCGTTGTTCCATTTTGGTACAACGAGTCCCCTTATTTGATGAAATGCTTTTCAGTCTATCTTTAATCATTTGTGTTATTTGTTTCCCAGATAAGTTGTCCTGATACGACCCATATTAGCTCACTGTCTGTCAACTGATTTAACTTGTAATATATGTTGGCTCCTTGTCTGTTTCAAATTTGTTTACGAGGAATGTATACAATTCCCAAATTGACCTTCTCCTGTAACGTACAGTATATATATGGAACCCATGTAAGTCCTTTACTATTTCCCTTCCGGCTCATTATCAGCTGTTGTCAAACATTTGTGGGTATGAAAAGACGATTCTATTCCTCAATAGCATGCTACTGCTTAATCTACTAGATGAAAAGCCAAAAAGATTGACATCCTGGCATTTAAAGTATAAGCCTACTCAATTTTAAACATTTCCCATACTATAAAACATTATATTTTTGCACACCCAAAATTACTATTATTAAGAATGCAAGTAAGGGTATTCAGACACAGCCACTGTGCTATTGCTCCCCTCACCCATAGCCCCTTTATCGTTATGTTTAAAAATATATCCTGTTCCAAAAGCCTCCAGACTGCTCAGAGGGATGCTCTGCTATGGAGATAAATCTGAATCTGTCAACAGATCAGAGGGAGGCCTTGTCCCATGACTAGTACCTAAAAAAATATATTGTACAGTACTTTAGATGAAACAGATAAATCACTGCATCCACTTCTTCTATTAACTTCTGTATTTGATCCCAGGTAGAGACCCAGCGGCATGTGTCTGCCATGGTAACCGCCTGATTTATACCACAGTAGTCTGACATACACCACAGTAGTCTAAATCAGGCTGTTACCATGCCAGACACACACTGCTGGGTCCCAGTCCACTCTCAGCTCTCAGGTGTGAGCGAGAGATTTGCTATCACTGCTGGGAAATGAGGCAGCGCCTCAATTTTACATTTGCTAGGCCGATTCTTTCAGGAACAGAGGACACTGAGCGTGCCTGGCCCTAGGAATTCTTTAATTGCATCATCAAAATCTTTTCAACCTCCTGATGTGCCCTCTTCACAACTGTGTGGGTGTGGACCATGTGTGGACAATTCCTTAGGTATGTGGACACAGAGGAACATGACCCGCTCCCCATTCCCCGTGGAATGGAGGCGTGCTCGCCCCTCCATGTCCTGTATTCCCTGATCAGCTTCTTTGTGTTGCATACGTTGATGGAGAGGTTATTGTCCTGGCAACACACTGCCAGATCTCTGACCTTCCCCTTATTGGCTGCTTCATTGTCGTCAGTGATAGGTCCTACCACTGTCATGTCATCAGCAAACTTCATGATGGTGTTGGAGTTGTGCACGGCCATGCAGTCATGGTGAACAGGAAGTACAGAAGGGGACTAAGCACACACCCTGTGGCGGGGGGTGGTCCACTGGGGGTGGTCCGTTAGTAAGTCCAGGATCCAGTTGCAGTGGGAGGTGTTCAGTCCCAGGGTCCTGAGGTTGGTAATGAGCTTGGAGGGGACTATGGTGTTGAATGCTGAGCAGTAGTCAATGAACAGCATTCTTACACACTGTAGGTATTAATTTTGTCCAGGGGGTTGCTGGCAGTGAGGAGTACAATAGATATTGCATCATCTGTGGATCTGTTGGGGCTGTATGCGAATGGGAGTGGTTCCAGGGTGTCTGGTATGATGGTGTTGATGTGAACCATGTGAGCATCCTTTCAAAGCATTTCATGGCTATAGAGTCCGTTCTACAGGGTGATAGTCATTTAGGCAGGTTCCATTGACATTCTTGGGCACGGGGATTATGTAGGTCTGCTTTAAACAAGTTGGGATTACTGACCGCGTCAGGGAAGGGTTGAAAATATCAGTGAAGATACTTGCCAGCTCGTCTTGGAACTTCATCTGGCCCCATGGCCTTGCGAATGTTGACCTGTTTAAAGGTCTTACTCACATCGGCTACGGAGAGCAAGATCATACAGTTATCCAGAACAGCTGGTGCTTTCATGCATGGTTTAGTGTTGCTTGCTTCAAAGCGAGCATAGAAGGCATTTAGCTCATCTGGTAGGCTCAAGTCGCTGGGCAGCTCACAGCTGGGTTTCCCTTTGTAATCCATGATAGTTTGCAAGCCCTGCGATATCCATCGAGTGTCAGAGCCGCCATAGTAGAATTCAATCTTAGTCCTGTATTGACGCTTTGCCTGTTTGATGGCTCGTCGGAGGTCGTATCAGGGTTTCTTAGTGTCCCACTCCTTGAAAGTGGCAGCTCTAGCCTTTAGCTCAGTGCGGATGTTGCCCGTAATCCATAGCTTCTGCTTGGGGTATGTACATACGGTCACTGTGGGGATGACGTCGTTGATGCACTTATTAATGAAGCTGGTGACTGATGTGGTAAACTCCTCAATGTTATCGGATGAATCACAGAACATATTCCAGTCTGTGCTAGGGAAACAGTCCTGTAGCTTAGCAGTCTATTCATTGGTGCCAGCATCGGTTAGTGGTGGTAAATAGACGAGATGAGACTCCCTTAACATTAGAGATTGCGCACCAGATGCTGTTAACAAAGAGACACACCTCAACTCCCTTCGTCTTACCAGAGTCTGCTGTCCGGTCTTGACAATGCATAGAAAAACTAGCAAGATGTACATCCATGTCCGTAAATCAGCCACGACTCTGAGAAACATAGGATATTACAGCTTTTCAGGTCCTATTGATAGGATCGTCTCAAACTAAGCTCATCCAGTTTGTTCTCCAATGACTGCACGTTTGCCAATAAAACAGAGGGCAAATTTGCTCGCCGACAGAATTGGTCAGGAACCGTAAGACGGCTGCTATCCAATACCTTATCTTTCTTTATAGAGATATTGAGATAAAAAGAAAGACCACAGACAGGCATCTACATTTTTGAGGGAAACAGAGCTTTTCATAGAGGGCAGAGAAGAGAGGAAGATAATGTCCCACAAAAGCCTCCTCAACAGTATGAAGCCTGGGTCCTTGGTACCTGACTGTCATCATGGCAGCTCTGCTCTGGGTGTACCATGGATGTTGATCCAGAAAGTCCAGGCAGCGAGCCCATACAGCCCAGTATGGATCCCTCTGAGTGAGCCTGGAGCAGCTGCTCTGTGCCCAGGGACTGGTCTGGGTCAGCTAGCTGAGTGGCGCTAATGCGTCTTGACTATTATCACAACCCCCACAGCCCCACAGCCAATGAGCCCAGAGATTGCTGTGCCTCTTGCACTCGAACAGTGTAGCATCTCAGGCTTCAGAATGGGAGCAAAGACAAATCTGCAACATTTTATGTTGGAATATAGCTGTTTCTTCAAGCCTGCTATCCCCTGATCTGTATTCAACACCAGCATACCAACACAAAGGATCCCATCTCCAACTGCTGGAATATTCTATTCTTTCTGCCATCATCCCCTAGGTAAATCTGAAACAGATATAAAAACATAGGAATTGAGTTTTCTACATGGGCCATGTGTATTTAAATTTGTCACAGGTACACTCCCCTACGTATTTTACATTTGTCTCAACACTCCAGTATTTTGGATTTCAGATCAAATGTTTCATATGAGGCGACAGTATAGAATGTCAACTTTTATTTGAGGGGCACTTTACATATCCAGTCCCCCAATTTGAAGGTGTCATAAGTATTTGGACAAAGTCCCTTATAGGTGTATAAAAGTAGTCGAAAAGGTTAGTATTTGGTCCCATATTCCGAGCACGCAATGACTAAGTCAAGCTTGTGACTCCACAAACTTGTTGAATGCATTTGCAGTTTGTTTTGGTTGTGTTTCAGATTATATTCTGCCCGGTAGAAATTAATTGTAAATAATAAATTGTGTCATTTTGTAGTCACTTTTATTGTAATTAAGAATAGAATATGTTTCTAAACACTTCTACATTAATAACGGATAATCAAGAACGGATCATGATGAAATGATGAGTGAGAAAGTCAGAGGCATTAATATCAGCATTAATATCAAACCCTTTTAAATGATAACCTCGCCTGTTATTGGTAATGGTGAGAGGTTATCATTTCTTGGGGATCTTTATGCCTCTGCAACTTACTCACATATAATTATTCTCGATTAATTCATGATTATCCGTTATTGAGGTAGAAGTGTTCAGAAACATATTCTTATTTACAATAAAAGTGACTCCAAAATGACACAATATACACTGAACAAAGATATAAACGCAACATGTAAAGTGTTGGTCCCAGGTTTCATGAGCTGAAATAAAAAATCCCAGACATTTTCTATATGCACAAAAAGCTTATTTCTCTCAAATTTTGTGCACAAATTTATTTAAATCCCTATTAGTGAGCAATTCTCCTTTGCTAAAATAATCCACCTACCTGACAGGTGTGGCATATCAAGAATCTAGATTAAACAGCATGATCATTACACAGGTGCACCTTGTGCTGGGGACAATAAAACTTTAAAATGTGCAGTTTTGTCACACAACACAATGCCACAGATGTCTCAAGTTTTGAGGGAGCATGCAATTGGCATACTGACTGCAGGAATGTCCTCCAGAGCAGATGCCAGATAATTAAATGTTTGTTTCTCTACCATAAGCGGCCTCACAACCATAGACCACGTGTAACCACACCAGCCTAGCAGACACAACCAAAACAAAATGCAAATGCATCTAACAAGTGTGTAGAGTCCCAAGCCTGATATAATCATTGCGTGCTAGGAATATGGGACGAAATACTAAAGTTTTACTACTTTAATACGCATAAGTGAATTTGTCCAAATATTTATGACACCTTCAAATTTTATTTTAATCTTTTACAAATATTATGTGTCCCTATTTTTAATGTCATTGTCATTGGCGTTACCGCCTTCAAAATCCCTCATTACAAACATATGCAAGGACCTTGAGCATTCACTCCAAACTGTTATTGGGGGAGGTGTCTATTTTATTTAAATTATCAGACCTTTTAGTATGTCAGAAATGTGAGGATTTATCACTTATCCAGAGTAGTAGAATGCTCTTTTCCTATGCCTATTCCATGACTATTGTTTTCTCATCATTTCCATTTAGCAGACCTGAAAGGAAGGTAAAGTAGAGGCGTAAGATATTTTTATGACTAAATTAACGCTTTACATTACGTTGCCCCCATTACCATGTAACTACACAGTAATAACTGTAGTAACACAGTGGTTACATAGGCATTACTATGTAAGTACATGGTAATAAGGTTGCAGCTCTATCAGTAAGTACACATCCACTTGCTGAAGGTTATTCTGCAAATGTAATTATTGACATTATTACACATTTCATTGTTATACTATGTTAGGAATGTTTTTGTAATTACACGTTTGAAATTAACCTGTGAATTACTATGCTATTAACTCTAACTGACTTTCTTACATGTAACTTGGTGCCACTACCATTGATTCCACATGTAATGCCAGGGTTAATAAATAGGCCAGGACCTGGTGACAACAATTGTAACAAGGCACACCCTGTCATGAACTACCCGTCATTTTCATTTAGTTTATTTCTATATTATGACCTGACTCGAAGGCTATACCGAATGAGGAGTAATGTAAGAACAATGTAGTTACTTAGGATGTACTTGTAATGACCGTGTGCCTACCGACGAGCAAGCGACTTAATGTAAACCCAGTAGGTTCAACTTTATAATTACTATATTGTGACAATGTAACAACATTTGCAGACAATAGGCTGACCAGGAGAAATTAGTAGACAGGAGAACATTAGGTGTGACCCTTTAAGTTACATTGTTCTTACAATGTAACAATCTTTAACAAAACATTAAGAGACAGAAATAGTATGTGGCTTCCATTTTGGCTGCAGAGGAGCATGTGAGAGGTGTGAGGTCGGTGTGATCTCATTTAATTAATTTGAATGTGCCAACATACAATTTTAGTCATCTAAAGAGTGAACAAAAAAAAGGTTCAAGTCCAGGTAGCAGATAATGGACCTTTAAGTAGCTGGATAATATACATGGGTTTTAACTTGAACAATGATTTGATATTTTACAATTGTAGAATGTATGCTCTTGTTAGCAGTTGATGTTATTCTTCAATAACACAGACCCCAAAGCAAATCAGGGGGAGGAAAATGGGTTTATTCAAATAGGACAAATCATGCTTGGAAGTAGATGGTCATTCTCCCCTGTCCTCAGGGATGCTCTCTCTGTCACGTTCTGACCTTTATTTCCTTTGTTTTGTATTTATTTAGTATGGTCAGGGCGTGAGTTGGGTGGGCAGTCTATGTTTGATTTTCTATGATTTGGGATTTCTATGTTTCGGCCTAGTATGGTTCTCAATCAGAGGCAGGTGTCATTAGTTGTCTCTGATTGAGAATCATACTTAGGCAGCCTGGGTTGCACTGTTTGTTTGTGGGTGATTTGTCTATGTTAGTGGCTTGTGTCAGCACAGGTCTCATTTGTAGCTTCACGGTCGTTATTGGTTTATTGTTTTTTGTTACTCTTTTGTACAGTGTTTCAGTGTTCTCTTTATTAAAATTCACTATGAACACATACCACGCCGCATTTTGGTCCTCTGATCCTTCTCGCCTCTCCTCTTCAGATGAAGAGGAGGAAGACCGTGACACTCTCAGTTCTCTCTCCTGTGTTCTCTCCACAGGACAAACGGACAGCATGTAGTTTTACAACCCAGCCCTAGCTTGTGGTTGACCAATTAGAATGCCTTGAGATAAAACTGGGCCAATGGCCAAATAACAAGTATCCAATTTCAGACTCAATATATAGACTAATTCCTCCCATCTCTCTGCATTAATCCCCTAGTACAGAAAAAACACTATTTCCATTGATCGTTATTACTCTATTGACCTCTCGTCCTCTGTCTCTGCGTTGTGTATTTAACTTCAAAAATATTCTTTTACTCCCCCTAGACCATTTTAAAAAGAGATATACTTCAAATATATTTTTAGAAAACATGAAAAAATAGACAGTATAAAAAACATTAGCGGTAAGCATAAAATCATTTACATTAAACACCTTGCATTTCTATAAAACACACTTGCTGTTACAATAAGAAATACATTTCAAACAAAGTTATAGAAAATAATTTTTAACAGGTGTAATGATGATGTCCCTTACGATTCCTACCACATCCTGTATTAGGAGGAAACTCACAAAAAAAAGTATTGTCTACAAGACAATAATATTCAATCGTCTGAATGGCAAGGTAATCAATCATTCACCAAGTCCTTTAAAAGTGACCACCTCCTCCTCACTGGTATCAGTCCCACATAGATAACTATTAGAAATGATGATCTGACATTCTGCCGTTAGTGAGGTTTTCTTCTTCCGTTCCACTGTTTGCACTTTTCTAACAAACACTTCACTGGTGATCTTCACCGGTATCATTTCAGGTACAGTCCTTGGGTCAAGAAATATTGCTTCAGCTTCAGACTGTAGATTCTCATAACCTGTAAGGAAGGAAACAAAAAAGTGAAAGTAACATTATCGTAGCAGAATCAGAATTAGTTAGGTAACATTGATATTTACAAAATAATGCTTATGTGACATATTTGTCATTAGAATGTCTTCTTTTGGATAATACTGTTGGCAGTTGCATTTTCCTCTCTCTTCTCCAGGGAAAAAAGTCACTTGGGGCCCAGAGAGGGGAGAGGCCAGGATTGTATTCATATGTGAGGGTATCTGTTAAACCATGTGAAGGGCTCCACAATGTATGTGTGCCAGTCACTCCCCTCTGTGAGTTTATCCAGGAGGAGGGTATTTGAGATGGGGGTATCTAGCATTGACAATTGATATATGCCATTGGATGAGGTAATGTTTTGTTACTATGTTGTACCAAGAACGAGATAAGAATCTTGGTTTAGGAGACCAAACTGAACAATAATTTATAGCTAATGCTACCTGGCTATGGGATACTCCTCTTTCAAGTAAAAGGCACTTTGTGAAGTTCCTAAGACCTGTGGTTCGTCATTGTGAGTTGAGAGGGGTGTGTCTTTGCTATAAAAGATCTCAGTTGCCATTATGTTGACTCTCTCAGAATTCATTTATAGACACTGAATTGATCTGAGAGTCACAGGGCTATGGTGAAGCTCATTTAATTAAAATATGAAGTTTATGTATAACTCTGACTGATGTGTGGTTTGTAACTCTCCTTATTTAGTTATACAGGAAATTTCCACGACAACATGTCCTGGTTTCAAGAGGAATTGATATTTCACATAGATTTCCCTAAGAAAGCATGTCTAAATTTTCAGGGAAAAGTTGGACATTTCACCTACATATCCCTAATATGATGACTGTTGTGTACAACATAGATGCTTATCAGGTTCTGATCATCTCACTATGCTTCTTCACCTGAAATTGGCCCCCAATTGCTAATCAATCAGTTCTTTAATCTGCAGGCTCCGCTTTGTCATCAAAATGGACAACCTTGCATTACTTGAACCGTTTGTTTATAAGATAAACTCTGGGTTTTCCAACAGATGACTCTTAATAAAACCATCAGAGAGCTGATCCAAAACCAACTCACAACAGTCGTGTTCAAGAAATGTGCTATCTGGAGGAAGCATCAGAGTAGCTGGATTTCATGGTGTGCCACATTGTATGATGATGTTAGGAGCCTTCACTACTTTAGTAGCAGCCATAGCTTTCTTTGCTAATGGGATATTGTTTTGTGCACTGTGGGGCAACACCTGTCAAGCACACTGGTTCCATATCCAAAGTTCCACCCTAATTATTCTTCATAGTCCAAGTAGGATGGTTCTGAACTGTAGAGCCCTGTGTCACGTTCTGACCTTTATTTCCTTTCTTTTGTATTTATTTAGTATGGTCAGGGCGTGAGTTGGGTGGGAAGTCTATGTTTGTTTTTCTAGGTTTTGGGTATTTCTATGTTTCGGCCTAGTATGGTTCTCAATCAGAGGCAGGTGTCATTAGTTGTCTCTGATTGAGAATCATACTTAGGTAGCCTGGGTTTCACTGTGTGTTTGTGGGTGATTGTTCCTGTCTCTGTGTGTCCACCAGATAGGACTGGTTTGAGTTTTCACATTTCTTGTTTTTGTTAGTTTGTTCATGTGAAGTGATTTATTAAAACATGAATCAAAACAACCACACTGCGCTTTTGTCCGCCTCTCGTTCAGATGAAGAAAACCATTACACCCTGAGGTTGTCTAATTGTCAGTTGTCATGTCACCTTCCCTTCGGAAATGATCAGTCAAGATGCATAATAACATCAAGGCTTAAAATAGGTTGTTCAAATGAGCCTATTCTCACCCCTGCATCAATCTTCATTGGACCAATATAAATTGATAATGGTTTTATTTGTTTCATATCTGTCTCCGGTTGCTTTCATCTTCTTCCCCATGTACTGAGAAGATATATGTTTTGCATACTGAGGACATATGTGTACTTTGGACATACGTGTACTGAGGACATACTACATGTTTTGTATCTACTAAAAAATCGACTGCAAAGTTATTAACCATAATGTTCACATATTCCATCCGATGTCATATGTACACCAGCTGAGATGGGATGTAAGAAGGGGTCTATTCGTTTTCCTCCAGAGCATCCAGCAAGCACTGATGCTGAGCCGTGGAGAACTTCCAAAATGTATGCATCAGCATTGTATCATTGGGGTTGGCGTCCCGTTTCCATTTCCCTTAGACGGACCCTTCTTCTCCAGGCAACTTCTCATAAAAACACATTTTCTTCGCCGACATTCTATTTGCCAGTCACCAGAAATCCCACAATAATGACATTCACCAGGGTTCTCTTCTACTGAACAAATAATGTTGTTGGTTTCACTCGGAACCTGCACAACTATGATAACAGCCGGTTTATTATGTTGATTGATGTCTCTGTCCAGTCTCGACAACCTGTCGATGATGTCGCTGTAGTTTTGTCTCTCCCAGTCATTCGTTGAGGAAACAAAAGTGTTTTGCAAATCATCATGTATGGATTGCATCAACTGATGAGTGATTGATTGCCCCATTTCTGGAGGAATTGAGTGTATCTTCATCTTCCATGTCAGGTAACCCACTCCTGCTCTAAACCTTTCTTCAAATTCAACAAACAGTTCTTTCGGTTTTTGAACACATTTGGTTATCTCTCCCCAATTGGTGGTTGTAATGGTCAGACACTTAATGAAAACATGTATGGTTCTCCATCCATCGGCCACATCTTGCTCTTCACCACCCCCACAGCTCTATAAACCATTTCTTCAAGTACACCATGTTCATGGTTGTTCAAAACAAAGGCTAATAACTGGAACCAATCATAAGGATATAGATTGTAGAGTTTCTTATAACGCTTCAAATGGTCCCATGCTTTCATACCCACTTTTCGCAGATGTTTAAAAAAAAAAAGACGATTCATCCAACTGTTTTGGAGATGCTGATTTATGTGTGATTAATCAATCAATCAAATTTTATTTATATAGCCCTTCGTACATCAGCTGATATCTCAAAGTGCTGTACAGAAACCCAGCCTAAAACCCCAAACAGCAAGCAATGCAGGTGTAGAAGCACGGTGGCTAGGAAAAACTCCCTAGAAAGGCCAAAACCTAGGAAGAAACCTAGAGAGGAACCAGGCTATGTGGGGTGGCCAGTCCTCTTCTGGCTGTGCCGGGTGGAGATTATAACAGAACATGGCCAAGATGTTCAAATGTTCATAAATGACCAGCATGGTCGAATAATAACAATCATTACTGTCACCGGAGGTTTGTCTTTACTACCTTTTACAGTCTGTGTTCTGGTTGGCCTAAGACATCATTTGTCACCACTGTTGACTCAATGGCAGGCAATGCTAACCAGATGCTTGAAACCCGATCATCACTGCGAAACTCAGCCTGAGGGTAGATTGAGAAAACAAATGGTCCACATGCCAAGTCTTTTTTTTACTACCCTTTGTAATTGTTGAATCTCTTCTTTCAAGGTTTGATCTGTTCACCAAGAGCTTTCAAACTTTCTTTATCTCTTTCAATGTCCTGTCATGATTTTCCAGAAATAATTTCTTATTCTGTTTTCTTACTTCAGCTTGAGCAGTTAAAGACTTTCTTGTTTTTGTCAAGGTATTAGACATCCTCTGTATTTTTCCCCAATCTTTTTGTATATCAGACAGATTCCATATTCCATCTTTGTCAACAATGATGGAATATATATTTATTATCTCTTCCCCTTCCCTTCCCCTGACCATATATTCCTTTGTATGTTTCTATTTATTTATATTTGATCTGGGTGTGATGTGGGTGGGCATTCTATGTTTGTATTTCTATGTTTTGTCCGGGTATGGTTCTCAATCAGGGACAGCTGTCTTTCGTTGTCTCTGATTGAGAGCCATAGTTAGGTAGCCTGTTTTCCCACTGTTAGTTGTGGGTGGTTATTTTCTGTTTAGTGTTACAGAACTGTTTCGAATATTCTTTTGTTGTTTTGTAGTGTTCAGTATATTAAAGATGAACATGTACCCTGCTGCATTTTGGTCTGACGATTCCTCTTCTTCTTCCGATGAATGCCGTGACATGCCTACACTTCTCTACTTTGAAATGGTTCTTCATATCACTATGTAGACATTGAATTTAAAATCTCTTTCATGCTCACATCCGGAGGAGCTGTTCTGTCCTTTTCCAGAGTGGTTTTCTCACTTATCAATGGCATTATATTAACTTCAAAAGTTATATAATATATATCTCCATGTTTATATATTTATTTAACCTCAAAATATAGCCCCTTTTAAGGACTCAGCCCTCATCTAGAACACAAATAGTTTCTATAGGGCCTGGCTAGGCTTATTGAAGACTTACATTAACCATACATGTAAAAATTGCAACTCACTTCTATGCAATAAGGTTTCAAGAAATAAAGAAATCGAACCTTTTAATAGAAGACTTAAACCCCTATAATAGAGGACAAAGGCCTCAAACCTTTTCATAGAGAATAAACCTGTAGCAGAGGACTCAAACCCCTAACCGAGCAAACAAAGGTAGTCTGTAATAAAACAAAGGACTTGAACCCTTATACATCACAGATAGATATCACTCATTGCATGCACAATTTTTCACCTGATTTGGTTATTTTAAAATGATATTGGTCTAGACTCACGGAGTAATTATGCCATCAATCAGGAGACTGGATCTTCTGGATCAACACAGTTTAGTTTTTCTTGTTCAGACCAATACATCCGGGTCATGGCACCAAGTGTTAGCAGTTGATGTTATTCTTTAATAACACAGACCCCAAAGCAAATCAGGGGGAGGAAAATAGGTTTATTCAAAACTATAGTTTGTTAACAAGAAATGTGTGGAGTGGTTGAAAAACAAGTATAAATTACTCCAACCTCAGTGTATGCAAACGTCCGATTAAACTGCACATGAAATTATTTGCAAAATGAATAGGAAATATAATCAAGGCGTTGACAAGGTTATAAATAATGATTTTTAGTTGAAATAATAATTGTGTCCTTTAAACGGGGCGGCAGGGTAGCCTAGTGGTTAGAGCGTTGGACCTGAGCTGACAAGGTATAAATCTGTTGGTCTGCCCCTGAACAGGCAGTTAACCCACTGTTCCTAGGCCGTCATTGAAAATAAGAATTTGTTCTTAACTGACTTGCCTAGTAAAATAAAGGTTAATAAAATAAAACCTTTGCTTTTGTCAAAGAATCCTCCATTTGCAGCAATCACAACCTTGCAGACCTTTGGCATTCTTGATGTCATTTTGTTGAGGTAATCTGAAGAGATTTCACCACATGTTTCCTGATGTACCTCCCACAAATTGTATTGACTTGATGGGTACTTCTTACGTACCATACGGTCAAGCTGCTTCCACAACATCTCAATAGGGTTGAGATCCAGTGATTGTGCTGGCTACTCTATTGTAGACAGAATACCAGCTGACTGCTTCTTCCATAAATAGTTCTTGCATAGTTTGGAGCTGTGCTTTGGGTTATTGTCCTGTTGTATGAGGAAATTGGCTCCAATTAAGCACCGTCCACAGGGTATGGCGTTGACTGGAGTGATAGCCTTCCTTTTTCAAGATCCTTTTTACAATGTACAAATCTCCCACTTTACCACCACCAAAGCACCCCCATACCATCACATTGCCTCAACCATGCTTGACAGATGGCATCAGGCACTTCTCCAGCATCTTTACATCTTTCTGCGTCTCACGAATGTTCTTCTTTGTGAACCTCAAACTTAGATTTGTAAGTCCATAACACTTCTTTTCCAACCTTCCTCTGTCCAGTGTCTGTGTTATTTTGCCCATCTTAATCTTTTTGTTTTATTGTCCAGTCTGAGATATGGCTTTTTCTTTGCAACTGTGCCGAGAAGGCCAGCATCCCAGAGTCGCCTCTTCACTATTGACGTTGAGACTGGTGTTTTGTGGGTACTATTTAAAACTATTTAAAACTTCTTCAGGATCGGTGTCCCGTCCGTGGGACGGTTGAGCTAACGTAGGTTAATGTGATTAACCTCTTTTGGATCTCTTAAGCTCGAATCCCGCTCGAATCCCGTTACCAGGATAGATTTGACAACATCCAGTGAAATTGCAGGGCGCCAAATTCAAACTACAGAAATATATATTTAACATTCATATAAATACAAGTCTAATACATCATAATAAAGCTTAACTTCTTGTTAATCCAGCCGCTGTTTCAGATTTCAAGGCTTTGCGGCAAAAGTACACCATGCAATTATATGAGGACAGCGCCCCGCGTACAAAAACATGAAAACCATTTTGCAACCAGGCAGGTGCGACATAAAAGTCAGAAATAGCAATATAATAAATGCTTTACCTTTGACGTTCTTCATCTTTTTGCAATCCCAAATGTCTCAGTGACACAATGAATGTAATGTTGTTCGATAAAATCCTTCTTTATATCCCCAAAATGTCAATTTATTTGGCACGTTTGATTCAGAAATACATCGGTTCCAACTCGCTCAACATGACTACAAAGGATCTAATAAGTTACCTGTAAACTTGGTCCAAACATTTCAAACAATGTTTCTAATCCAACCTCAGGTACCCTAAAATGTAAATAATCACTCAAATTTAAGATGATATAAACTGTTTCCAAAACCAGAGAGAATTAACGAGGAGCGCGCTCCTGTTCACGTACACCAAAAAACTTGAGTCTATCTGAGTGAGACATGGAAAGAATGGGACTACTTCTTATTAATTTCTCAAAAGAAAAACATTGAACAATTTCCAAAGACTGTTGACATCTAGTGGAAGCCATAGGAACTGCAGTCTGGGCCCTAATAAATCAGGTTATCCACAGAAAAGCATTGCAAAACACAATGACCTAAAAAGAAAATCCCTGGATGGATTGTGCTCGGGGTTTCGCCTGCCAAATCAGTTCTGTTATACTGACAGACATTATTTTAACAGTTTTAGAAACTTTAGAGTGTTTCCTATCCAATACTATATGCATATCCTAGCTTCTGGGCTTGAGTAACAGGCAGTTGACTTTGGGCACGATTTTCATCCGGACGTGAAAATACTGCCACCTAGCCCAAAGAGGTTTTAATTTAACTGCACTGTCCAATTTACAGTAGCTATTAGAGTGAAAGAATACCATGCTATTGTTTGAGAGTGCACAAACGTGTGCATAAAATTAGGCATATTTGGGCAGTCTTGATACAACATTTTGAATAGATATGCAAGATTTTACTGGATCACTCTAAAGCGTTGCACATACAGTCCTGTCATCTAGTGGCCAAAGTCTAATTTGTGCCTGGGATAGAATAATTAATTATGCCCTTTCTCTTGCATTTCAAAGATGACGGTACAATTTTTATTTTTAACATGTTGATTTTTTCTTTGTATTATCTTTTACCAGATCTAATATGTTATATTCTCCTACATTCCTTTCACATTTCCACATACTTCAAAGTGTTTCCCTTCAAATGGTATCAAGAATCTGCATATCCTCGTTTCAGGGCCCGAGTTACATTCAGTTAGATTTGGATAAGTCATTTCAAGCGAAAATTGAAAAAATGGTTGCTGCCAATTGAGGACTTGAGAGGCATCTATTTCTCAAACTAGACACTCTAATGTACTTGTCCTCATTATTGGTCCCATACACATGGTTAGCAGATGTTAATGCGAGTGTAGCGAAATGCTTGTGCATCTAGTTCCGACCGTGCAGTAATATCTAACAAGTAATCTAACAATTTCACAACAACTACATTATACACACAAGTGTAAAGGAATGAATAAGAATATGTTCATATAAATATATGGATGAGCGATGGCCGAACGGCATAGGCAATATGCAGTAGATGATATAGAGTACAGTAAATACATATGAGATGGGTAATGTTGGGTATGTAAACATTATATGAAGTGGCATTGTTTAATAAAGTGACTTGTGTTACTTTTATTACATCCAATTTTATATTATTAAAGTGGCTAGAGATTTAAGTCAGTATGTTGGCAGCAGCTACTCAATGTTAATGATGGCGGTTTAACAGTCTGATGGCCTTGAGATAGAAGCTATTTTTCAGTCTCTCAGCCCCAGCTTTGATGCACCTGTCCTGACCTCGCCTTCTGGATGATAGCGGGGTGAGCAGGCAGTGGCTCGGGTGGTGTTTGCCCTTGATGATATTTTTGGCCTTCCTGTGACATCGGGTGGTGTAGGTGTCCTGGAGGGCAGGTAGTTTTCCCCTGGCGATGCGTTGTGCAGACTTGACTACCCTCTGGAGAGCCTTACGGGTGTGGTTGGAGCAGTTGCCGTACCAGGCGGTGATACAGCCCAACAGGATGCTCTCGATTGTGCATCTGTAAAAGTCTGTGAGTGTTTTTGGTGACAAGCCAAATTTCTTCAGCATCCTGAGGTTGAAGAGGCGCTGTTGCTCCTTCTTCACCACGCTGTCTGTATGGGTGGACATTTCAGTTTGTCTGTGATGTGTACGCCGAGAAACTTTCCACATTCTCCACTACTGTCCCATCGATGTTGATAGAGGGCTGCTCCCTCTGCTTTTTCCTGATGTTCACAATGTTTTGTTGATGTTGAGTGTGAGGTTATTTTCCTGACACCA
Organism: Oncorhynchus keta; assembly: GCF_023373465.1. Taxonomy (NCBI): domain Eukaryota; kingdom Metazoa; phylum Chordata; class Actinopteri; order Salmoniformes; family Salmonidae; genus Oncorhynchus; species Oncorhynchus keta. The sequence goes on from NC_068422.1 coordinate 36,137,802, forward strand.
CACTCCGAGGGCCCTCACCTCCTCCCTGTAGGCTGTCTCGTCGGTGTTGGTAATCAAGCCTACCACTGTTGTGTCGTCTGCAAACTTGATGATTGAGTTGGAGGCGTGCATGGCCACGCAGCCATGGGTGAACAGGGAGTACAGGAGAGGGCTGAGAACCCACCCATGTGGGGCCCCAGTGTTGAGGATCAGCGGGGTGGAGATGTTGTTTCCTACCCACACCACCTGGGGGCGGCCCACCAGGAAGTTCAGGACCCAGTTGCACAGGGCAGGGTCGAGACCCAGGGTTTCGAGCTTGATGATGAGTTTGCAGGTATTCCTCTTGTCCAGATGGGTTAGGGCAGCGTGCAGTGTGATTACGATTGCGTCGTCTGTGGGCCTATTGGGTCGGTAAGCAAATTGGAGTGGGCCTAGGGTGTCAGGTAGGGTAGAGGGTGATATGATCCTTGACTAGTCTCTCAAAGCACTTCATGACGACGGAAGTGAGTGCTACGGGGTGGTAGTCATTTAGCTCAGTTACTTTAGCTTTTTATGGGAACAGGAACAATGGTGGCCCTTTTGAAGCATGTGGGAACAGCAGACTGATGGAATGTGTCGTTTCCAACTACAATAGCCATTTACAACATTAAAACAATGTCTACACTGTATTTCTGATAAATCTTATGTTATTTTAGTGGATTTGTTTTGGTGCTTTTCTTTCAACAACAAGGACATTTATAAGCAACACCAAACTTTTGAATTGTAGTGTATCCTCCCACTGCCATTTGTCTTTGTCGGTCATTGTAAATGTTACTTGTTTTTCTGTGAGGAATCTCTGCTACTATTTCCTGAGTACTTTATATTTTGCACTTTGGGTTCGCCCTGTGCCTTTTTATTTATGAAGATACATTTTGAGCACAACAGCATTTGGGTTTCTTCTCACTTTGATCTATGGTGCTTAAATAAATTCCGTAGTTCTAAGCCTGCGACTGCCTCCTGCCTACTCCTCTCTACACCAGTGACAGCTCTAGATAAAACACAAGTAAAGACGCAAGCTTAAAGCACTGTAACTGGTAGCTTAGCAACATGAATCACATGTTTTCTGTTGCAGAGTTCCAACTGTCATTTTTTACTCTGCGGGTGTGCAACTTTTATTTTCTGTTAAATAAATTAAATAACATTTTCGCAAAGATTAGCCTACGTTTGCATCTTTCCAGAAAACCTGTGTTGTAATTGGAGCTCAGGATTTTCCTTGCAGCATTTTTAAACAAAAATAGCAGAGATGCAACTTGGATTAAATATGATGATGTTTGCCTTTCCGTGCCTTGTATTGCCTACTACTCAATAGGTGGAAAATGTATGCTCTGATATGTTCCTTCATGTAAAGAAGCACAATGATTTTCGCCACCAGAACAGTTCAAATATCTTTTCCGCTGAACATTTCACGAGTCGGATTTAGCCCAATTTAAATTGGACATACGAGGGTGAAACATTAACATATCTATGATTCACATATCATGTAAAGATATGTATTGAGCTGGTAATTTGTTTAAAAATACGGATACATAATTGATCAGGCAATGACTACAGATATGATACACTTCTGAATATAAAGGCTTACATATGTCAGCATGTTGACACATACTCTTTCCGGAGATAGAATATTCGACAAATATGTAAGCGGGTGCACACATATCTCACCCCAGATATGTCCATTGAGACAGGGAGATTTTGGAGGTCCGGATTGGTTGCATGTAGAAACTGTTCCATTACGGAGAGTATCTTAGCCCCTTATATGAAATTAAGCACATGCATAACTGGAGCATGTATGGTTTTTATATCTAATAAAATGTCCGATATCTGAAAAAATATATATAGATCAAGATATCACCTGATAATGACAATTTTCGCCTAGTGTAATAAGAAATGTCACTTCGCTTTACATTACAGTCGCTTGCTTCTGGGGAAGTACATTGTAAAAACATGTGTATCCCTTGTAGCAACATTGTAATTACAGAGTTGGTACATTGGAAGTACAATGTAACTAAAAGGGTTATACCTAGTACTGTTTTCCTGTCTCCTCATTCCTCTTGGTTAGCCAATTGTCTGCAAAGGTTGTTACATTGTAACCACATAGTCATTATAAAAGTTATACCCTACTGGGTTTCACTTGACATTAACTTCCTTGCTCGTCACTGGGCACATGGTCATTACAAGTACATCCTAAAATAACTACATTGCTCTAACATTACACTTGGTTCTGTATAGCCTTTGAGCCAGGTCATAACATAGAAATAAACTTATTGAAAATGACCAGTAGTTAACGACAGGGTATGCCTTGTTACAGTTGTTGTCACCAGGTCCTGACCTAATGATCAACTCTGGTGGATTCAATGGTAGTGGCACCTACATGTAAGAAAGTCAGATTTTGGTTTGAGTTATTAACATGGTAATTCACAGGTGACTTTTCAACATGTATTTAGAAAAGATTACTTACAAAGTGGAACAAGAGAACATGTATAATAACATCAACTAGATTTGTAATTACACATTCCTTGTTCCAACTGTAATAACTGATAGCGCTACAACCTTATTACATGTAATTACATAGTAACACCTATATAACTACTATGTTGTTAATGCAGTTACTACTGTGTAGTTACATAGTAACACCTAAATAACTACTATGTTGTTAATACAGTTACTACTGTGTAGTTACATAGTAACGCCTAAATAACTACTATGTTGTTAATACAGTTACTACTGTGTAGTTACATAGTAATAGACGCAACTTCATGTAGAGTGTTATCGTGACATCAAATGAATATCTACTACATACAGTGATACCAGGAAGGACTTACATCAAAGTGGTCTGGCTCTGGCAGGGTCAAGAGCTTGCAAGTCAATTTCACAACCCGTCATTAGAGACAGAGATTTTGATTGAACACCCTTCAGAGGGCCAAACCTTCCTGATCATTCCACCACCCCTTAACCTATCCCCTACACTATTTACATTGACATTTTAGTAATTTATCAGATGCCCTTATACAGAACGACTTACAGAAGCAATTAGGGTTAAGTAACTTGTTGAAGAGCACACATTGGGTCAGTGACCATTCGGTGACTGGCTCAACGAGCTTAGCTACTAGGCTACCTACTCCCTCTATAGTTCCTTGAGGATTGGTTTGCGATCCTTGATTTCTGTATGTTTACTTTGCAAGACTAGCAAACTTGCTTCCATGTGGTTTTATGGTACATATATGTGTCATGGCCAATCCTTCATACTTCACATTCCAAAGTATGGATAACTACTATGCCCCCCAAAAATCATGGCTGTAAACAGTAGCTTTACCTAGGGAAAACCCAAGGCATCCCACCGAACAAGAGGAGGCCCTAACTGATCCAGCCAAAATGACACATTCACCAGAGAAGTGCGCCAAACACACAGAAGTGACTGATCCTTCTACATCACAATGTTAACCAAGCAGCCTTGGAATTGGCATCTAAAACCAACACACACAGACACAAACACAACACACAGAGCAAATCCGAATGGATTTTCACTCAAACCCCAGTTTACTGGAGACTGGAAATTTTGGATTTTGTAAGCACAATTTTGGACTTTGTAAGCACAATGCATATTTCAAAGGGTCTGCCTGGTGGAGGGCATATTTTGGTTATTGTCTGGAAAGGCTTCAGGAACGGACAGCACACCCACAATGGGAGCGCTATGATAGATAGAGAGATGGGGACGGAGAGAGATGGAGAGTGAGAGAGAGAGACGGAGGGGAGAGAGATGGAGAAAAATATGAGAGAGAGGAGGAAAAGGAGAGAGAGGCAGAGATACAGATGTAGGATCTTAATTTAATCACCCTGTGATGTAAAAAGTAAAAATGTAAAAAGGTTTAAAAAGTCTTCTAAAGTTTGCAATTTCCACTTAGAAGTGTCAGACTTGATTTCCATTATGAGAGAGAGAGAGAGAGAGAGAGAGAGAGAGAGAGAGAGAGATAGAAAGGCATACATAACGTACATGGTACAGAGCAGCCAGCTTACATCACACAAGGTTTTACATTTCAATCTGCGATTCGACACCGCCATGGAAACAGAGAGAGGAGGCTTTCCATCATACAGCTCTTTGGTCTTCTTCACTGGCTCCATTCAATGATTCCTCATTTGGTTAACAGCAGGGCTCTATTTTACAGAAACTCAGGATGATGTGGTTGGGATAGTAAACAGGATGAACGTAAAGAAAATAATTAGATGCTTTATATTGCTCTCCTACAATCAGGGGTGAAAGTAAGGAGGTCATGATCTGGTATTTTAAATAGTTGACTACTTTAGCAATGTCATAGTATTTCCAGGCACTATAAAAATGTGCCTGGGTGACTGGGCTTATCACCACATTAGGGCACCACTATGGCGCAGCCAACAGACTTGAGAACGGCAGCTTGAGAACATTCATAACAATGGCATGACGCGACCGAGTGACGGAGTTGCAACCTATGACTAGGCTATTACACCACTATTACTGCATGTCAGACGCATGACAAATGTACAAATTTACTGGAAATCTGGTGCTAAACGCTTCAAATTGAGTTGTGGTTCGACGAGAACACTTACACAACAGTGGATTCAATTCAGTCTTTAAGTGTACCGTAGGCCTAATGACAATCGCAGAATGTCATTATAATTCATGTAGGTGTTTTCTAACAGATGTCTCTTTCCATGCATCAAATTGCAGGTGCACAGTACACTTTGCCATCTCTAGGAAGTCTTGGTAGTTCCAAACTCCTTAAGAATGATGGAGGCCACTGTGTTCTTGGGGACCTTCAACGCTGCAGACATTTTTTGATACCCTTCCCCAGATTTGTGCCTCATCACAATCTTGTCTCAGAGCTCTATGGACAATTCCTTCAACCTCATGGCTTGATTTTTGTAACACCTTATATAGGCAGGTATGTGCCCTTCCAAACCATGTCCAATCAAGGATGATCAATGGAAACAGGATGGACCTGAGCTTAATTTCGAGTCTCATAGCAAAGGGTCTCAATACTTATGTAAATAAGTTATTTCTGTTTTACATTTTTTCTAAATGTGCAAAAATGTATAAAACCATCTTTTCACTTTGTCATTATGAGCTATTTTGTGTCGACTGATGAGGGAAAACAATTAATCTAATCCATTTTAGAATAAGGTTGTAACGTAACAAAGTGTGGAAAAAGGGAAGGCGTTTGAATACTTTCTGAATGCACTGTAATACGAATTTTAATTTGTAACATATCATACGAAATGGGTGATGGACACATACTACACTGAACAAAAATGTAAATGCAACATGCAACTGTTTCAAAGATTTGATTGAAATCAGTCTATTGAAATAAATTCATTAATCCCTAATCTATGGATTTCACATGATTGGGAATACAGATATGCATCTCAAATCAAATCAAATGTATTTATATAGCCCTTCTTACATCAGCTGATATCTCAAAGTGCTGTACAGAAACCCATCCTAAACCCCAAACAGCAAGCAATGCAGGTGTAGAAGCACGGTGGCTAGGAAAAACTCCATACAAAGGCAAAAACCTAGGAAGAAACCTAGAGGGGAACCAGGCTATGAGGGGTGGCCAGTCCTCCTCTGGCTGTGCCGGGTGGAGATTATAACAGAACATGGCCAAGATGTTCAAATGTTCATAAATGACCAGCATGGTCAAATAATAATAATCGCAGTAGTTGTCGAGGGTGCAACAGGTCAGCACCTTGGAGTAAATGTCAGTTGGCTTTTCATAGCCGATCATTAAGAGTATCTCTACTGCTCCTGCCATCTCTAGAGAGTTGAAAACAGCAGGTCTGGGACAGGTAGCACGTCCGGTGAACAGGTCAGGGATCCATAGCCGCATGCAGAACAGTTGAAACTGGAGCAGCAGCACGGCCAGGTGGACTGGGGACAGCAAGGAGTCATCATGCCAGGTAGTCCTGAGGCATGGTCCTAGGGCTCAGGTCCTCCAAGAGAGAGAAAGAAAGAGAGAAAGAAAGAGAGAATTAGAGAGAGCATACTTAAATTCACACAGGACACCGGATAAGACAGGAGAAGTACTCCAGATATAACAGACTGATCCAAGCCCCCTGACACACAAACTACTGCAGCATAAATACTGGAGGCTGAGACAGGAGACACTAACCCCATCAGATGATACCCCCGGACAGGGCCAAACAGGCAGGATATAACCCCACCCACTTTGCCAAAGCACAGCCCCCACACCACTAGAGGGATATCTTCAACCACCAACTTACCATACTGAGACAAGGCCGAGTATAGCCCACAAAGATCTCCTCCACGGCACAACCCAAGGGGCGCCAACCCAGACAGGAAGATCATGTCAGTGAATCAACCCACTCAAGTGACGCACCCCTCCTAGGGACGGCATGAAAGAGCACCAGTAAGCCAGTGACTCAGCCCCTGTAATAGAGTTAGAGGCAGAGAATCCCAGTGGAAAGAGGGGAACCCGTCAGGCAGAGACGGCAATGCCTTTCCGTTCACCTTCACACTCCTGGGCCAGACTACACTCAATCATATGACCTACTGAAGAGATGAGTTTTCAGGAAAGACTAAAAGGTTGAGACCGAGTCTGCGTCTCTCACATGGGTAGGCAGACCATTCCATAAAAATGGAGCTCCATAGGAGAAAGCCCTGCCTCCAGCTCTTTGCTTAGAAATTCTAGGGACAATTAGGAGGCCTGTGTCTTGTGACCGTAGAGTACATGTAGGTATGTACGGCAGGACCAAATCGGAAAGATAGGTAGGAGCAAGCCCATGTAATGCTTTGTAGGTTAGCAGTAAAACCTTGAAATCAGCCCTTGCCTTAACAGGAAGCCAGTGTAGGGAGGCTAGAACTGGAATAATATGATCAAATTTTGGGGTTCTAGTCAGGATTATAGCAGCCATAGTTAACACTAACTGAAGTTTATTTGGTGCTTTATCTGGGTAGCCGGAAAGTAGATCATTGCAGTAGTCTAACCTATAAGTAACAAGAGCATGGATTCATTTTTCTGCATCATTTTGGACAGAAAGTTTCTGATTTTTGCAATGTTACATAGATGATATGTTCTTCAAAAGAGAGATCAGGGTCCAGAGTAACGCCGAGGTCCTTCACAATTTTATTTGAGACGACTGTACAACCATCAAGATTGTCAGATTCAACAGAAGATCTCTTTGGTTCTTGGGACCTAAAACAAGCATCTCTGTTTTGTCCGAGTTTAAAAGTAGAAAGTTTGCAGCTATCCACTTCCTTATGTCTGAAACACAGGCTTCCAGCGAGGGCAATTTTGGGGCTTCATCATGTTTCATTAAGATGTGTGTCATCCGCATAGCAGTGAAAGTTTACATTATGTTTTCGAATGACATCCCCAAGAGGTAAAATATATAGTGAAAACAATAGTGGTCCTAAAACGGAACCTTGAGGAACACCAACATTTACAGTTGATTTGTCAGAGGACAAACCATTCACAGAGACAAACTGATATCTTTCTGACAGATGAGATCTAAACCAGGCCAGAACTCATCCATGTAGACCAATTTGGGTTTCCAATCTCTCCAAAAGAATGTGGTGATCGAAGGTATCAAAAGCAGCATTAAGGTCTAGGAGCACGAGGACAGATGCAGAGCCTCTTGAGACATCTGTGACATTGTGTTGTGTGACAAAACTGCACATTTTAGAGTGGCCTTTTATTGTACCCAGCACAAGGTGCACCTGTGTAATGATCATGCTGTTTATTCAGCTTCTTGATATGCCACACCTGTCAGGTGGATGGATTATTTTGGCAAAGGAGAAATTCTCACTAACAGGGATGTAAACGAATTTGGGCATAACATTTAAAAGAAAAAAGCTTTTTGTGCATATGGAAGAAATATTTTATTTCAGCTCATAAAACATGGGACCAACACTTTACATGTGTCGTTTATATTTTTGTTCAGTGTAAATGGAGTGTCTCGGATTTATTATAGCATAATAAGAAATGCTCTGAGACCAGGTTGATATCTGGGTTGCATCTAGTTTACACGATCCAACTTTACATGCGCAATAGCACTCAGTGCGCACAGGGAGCAGTACAAGCAGCGACGACTTCATCACATCATCCAAAAGCATGGCAGACATTGGATTAATATAAATGTTCATATCTTTGGCTGTAAGTGAATACAACAAATCTATTCCATTTATGTTTTGTGGACAAAGGTGATGACTATAGTGTCTTAGTAGGAATGTTAAAATCTGACTTCTCTATGTGGCCGTTTATGGAAATATTTTGGGGGGTAAGGGACTTTAAAAATTGTGATGAAACAGATTACATTTTTTGTTGAGCAAGAGTAGTGGCAACCAGGGAAAATTGTGACATGAAATAGAGGAAAAGGGTGTGTTACCCCGTTTGGCGGTTTACCCCAAGTTATCCTACAATTGACCCAAGCTATGTTATATTCACTGTGTTTTTGGGACATATAATTCATCAATAGGATGTTAACTAGTTAAAAGATCACATTTGAGTTCTAGCTAATGATTAGCCCAATAGGATAAATGCAGATAGGCCACCCCATACTTCAGCCTATAATTTTTATAGAGCCATTATGCTGCTTCAGTTGGGCTACAGGTCATAATGTTTATTGCCAATAGCATACTTGATAATATGAACCATGCATAGGCTACATGCATAATTTAAACAAATCATTTTACCAATATGTTACTGGCTCATATCAGGACGTGGAACTTCTATTTTAAATGGTGTCAGCAACATTTTTTAAATGCATTTTGGACTGTCCTCTTATTAAAAAGTCACCAGAACTACGCTTCTCAGTCCTTCTACAGAACGTAAGGAATAAATTACTACACTAACTGATCACTAGCTCAACGGAGAAGTCAAGTCGTCTTTGCCAAGTAGAGGAAAAAGCGCCCCTCAGAATCCTGGGCTGAGGGGGTTTGACAGTGAACGCTGGAAACCTGTCATCCCATGAAATGGGGGAGCGGAATGGTTAGGGTCCCCTTACCTTCTACAGAGTAGCAATGCCCTCTGGCGAGAAAACTGGAGCAGCACATACCCTAACTGGCTTTACTGTGATTGACTGATATGGCGAGAGCTAAGGAAAAAGGCCATAGGCATGGGGAAAACAGGGCCACAGTGGATGGTGAAAGGCAGATTGCCATCCTGCTCCGTGTGTTGCTGAGACCGGAGGGAGGGCTGACATGTTAACTTCTGCCCTGGCCATAAACTTGAGAAGGTGCGAGGGGAGAGGCTGAGGGAGGGAGGCACTCCCGGGGAACAATTTTCTCATGTGAGCTGTTTTGTCTTAAAAAGGGTTGTCTTAACACAGCCCTGCCTTCTCACTGCTGCGAAAACTCGGAGAGGGGAAGGAGAAGCAACAATTAAACCCAAAGAGAGAGTTTCTTACCTCCCCTAGGAGGGACAGCAGGGTGGATCCTTGCTGCGTGTATGACTGCTTCCCTACAGGTTCGGCCTGGATCAGGGGCCTAGCCTGAGTCTTGGTAGATTGCTGTGTCGCCGGGGACCTCGGTCCACCAAGGCCAGCTTGTTGACCCCTACCAGCTGTGAGGCTGGGGAGAAATTCAGGAACCGACGGGCTGCCAAGCAGCCTGGGTCTGCGAGGCAAGCAGAAGTTGAAGGCTTCACCTTGCTTTTTGGAGGCGTCAGAACAACTCATTGGGTGTCACTGGGGCATCCAGGAGGAACACTTTGTCTTTGTCTGTTAAGTTGGATAAGCTCAGCCAAAGTGTCCTTTTTGGATGGCACAACAGGAGGCCCGGAGGCTCAGGTCTGTAATCATACAGATCTCCTCCCAAGTATCTGGGTCTTGGGTTTCCGAGTCCAGTTGCTTCCCCACCTTCTCTTGTAACTCAGTCTAATATGCCAACAAGAAAGAGGTCACGTTGAGAGCTCTAATTTCTTGGGCTGTTGCCTTCTGAAAAACGAAGGCAGTAAAGCGCTCCACCTTCCCTGGGAGTGAGGTGCTGGTAATCCAGTGACGGCTCCACCATGGGAGGGTTTCCAAACCGGGATTCCTCCATATTATGCATGTCTAGGCTTGGGGTACCGTTAGCAAGAATCCTTCTAGTTAGTTTTTCACACAAGCTCTTAGCTTCCCTGAGGCAAGCTAGTACTGCAGGGAGCAGTAACTTTAGCGGAGCTGAATGGGACTGCAGTCTCTTCCCATCGTATAGGTCCCTTGAAGGGCGCTGAGCCCCTACAGAAGACGGCCACTCAATGTCAAATATTAGCTTGTGTAAATAGCGTACCAAAGTATATAGTTAGGAGCCTTGTGGCTAACATCTACTGTAACAGTATTGAGCACTGTATAACCCGATAGCAGTGAGGCTAGTGGGGCATTAGCTCGCTAGCTAGAAGCTACCTCTTGGTGAAAGTATGCCATGGCTAGCTCAGTGCTGGCTTAAAGAAACCGAATGACTGAGTTAGCTTTCAGAAAGAGTGCTCCCGCGACCAACAGTGCTGTGAAGGAAGAGATGGTCTGTCTCGTTAACACAATAGGTGAAAGTACATGACATGGCCAAAAGTATGTGGACACCCCTTAAAATTAGTGAATTTAGCTGTTTTGCCACACCTGTGGCTGACAGGTGTATAATATTGAGCACACGGGCATGAAATCTCCATAGACAAACATTGACAGTAGAATGGCCCATACTGAAGAGCTCAGTGACATTCAACGCGGCACCATCATGGGATGCCACCTTTCAAACAAGTAAGTTCATCAAATTTCTGCCCTGTTAGAGCTGCCTTAATCAACTGTAAGTGCTGTTATTGTGAAGTGGAATGCAGACTGCGAGCCAGGCCTAATCGCCCAACATCAGTGCCCAACCTCACTAATCCTCTTGTGGCTGAATGGAAGCAAGTCCCCGCAGCAATGTTCCAACATCTAGTGGAAAGCCTTCCTAGAAGAGTGAAAGCTGTTGTAGCAGCAAAGGGGGGACCAAATCCATATTAATGCACATGATTTTGGAATGAGATGTTTGACAAGCAGGTGTCCACATACTTGGGGCCCATCTTCTTTAAGTGCTGCCTGTCTTCCCAGTACATGGTGTGTGAACTGCTGACTGCTCATAACTTGCAGATGATTGCTGACACATCATACAAGGTTAAGGGGCAGGGCAATCTGCGATTTGTTTTGGTAATCAGTGGCTTAATTGGAGGGGGAGTGGTTTCTTCTCTCCTAGGAAATCAGCAATTAGTACAGTTAGTGCAGGCAATATGCCTAGCAGAGGTTTCTCAACGACAGCCGTGTCAGTGGCTGTTGAGTTCTTCGAGTAAGGATGGAAAGGAAAGCTCCACATCACTCTCGCACTTGAGTATCTTACCTAGTTATTTTCTGATGATCTAATTAGCTATTTAGTAGCTTTGGCAACTATGTGTTTTCTATACCTGTTCACTCCTCTCCCTGTAGGCTTTTCAGACACTCCTCACCCCTTGGCTGCAACCCTTCTAATTTAGTGTACCCTGCGTGCACAACCCATGTAGAATTCTGGGTCTTTGGCAGTGTTTGGAACTGCTAATCTGCGGTCAAAATGCAGAGTTCATCTCAGCTGATGCTGCCCTTCCGTGCCTTGACTTTTTGGTCCTGACGTAGACATGGATCACCCCAGAGAACACTGCTACTACAGCTGCTCTCTTTTCAATTCAATTCAATTCAATTCAAGGGCTTTATTGGCATGGGAAACATGTGTTAACATTGCCAAAGCAAGTGAGGTAGACAACATACAAAGTGAATATATAAAGTGAAAGTAAAGTTTCATCTGACTACATTTTCTCTGAGTCCAAGAGCATCTGGTAACGGGGGAGGCACAGGGTTGCTCATTTCTCCTAACTGGAGATTTTCTCTTTTTGCCCTCTCTCACCTGTCCATCTCCTAATTTGAATTGCATGCTGCCACTGTCACTTCTCCACTCAAGCTTAACACTGTTGTCATCTTCCGCCAACCAGGTGCCCTTGGAGAGTTCCTCAATGAGCTTGACACCTTGATAAGCTCATTTCCTGACGATGGCTCACTGCTCTTCGTACTTGGTAACCTTAACCGACATCTGCTTTCAATTAATTTCTTTCCCAATCCCCTCCAACTCACAAGGCAGACAATACGCTTGACCTCATATTTGCTTGTTCAATGAGAGTAACTTTCTGCTTGGACAGTTGCTTTCATTTGTTGTGAATTTGTTGTTTTTCATTGACTGGACAATGAAGGTGTGGAACTGCTGTCTCCTCTTCTATCATATCACCACCTTCTGTTAAATCCTTCTCTCTCCTCATTCTGCATTTTTGACCCTACTCTCCTCCCTTTCCGCATCCTATGACTTGCACTGTCCCCTTTCATCCTGGCCGGCTCGGCCCTCCCTTCTTGCACTGTGGCTGTGTGACTTGTTGTGTGACTTGTTGTAATCTTACAGAACAGGGCAGCTGTGGGCAGCTGAGTGAAAATGGAGGAAAACTGAACTTCCGGAGGCCCTATCATCCTTTCACTCCTTCCTCTCTACCTTCACTTCCTCTGTATCTGCTGATTTTAAAGCAACTTTTATCACTCTAAATGTCAAGCTTCTGACTCTAACCGGAGGAAACTGTTTTACACCTTCCTCTCCCTTCTTAATCCTCCACCCTCTCCCTCCCCCACTTTGAAAACAAGGTTGACGACATCTGCTCCTCATTCACTCAGCCTATTGAGTCCACTTGTCCCACTCACAAACCCTGCGCCTTGACCTCTTTCTCCCCTCTCTCCAGATGAAATCTTGCGACTAGTGAGATCTGGCCGACTGTCAACCTACCCGCTCAACCCCATCCCCTCCTCCCTTCTCCAGACCATCTCTGGAGACCTTTTTCCATTCCTCACTTCCATCATTAACTCCTCTCTGACCACTCGCTGTGTCCCCTCTGACTTCAACATGGCCGGAGTCACTTTCCTTTTCAAGAAACCAAAACTTGACTCATCTGACGTCAAAAACTATAGACCTGTATCCTTTTCTTTCCAAAACACTTGTGTGTGCTGTCTCTGATCAACTCTCTCGTTATCTCTCTCAGAACGGTCTTCTTGACCCTAACCAGTCAGACTTCAAGACGGGTCACGCAGCCAAGACTGCTCTCTTCTGTGTCACGGAGGCACTCTGCACTGCCAAAGCTGACTCCCTCTCCTCTGTTCTCATCCTCCTACATCTATCCACTGCCTTCAACACCGTGAACCATCACATCCTCCTCTCCACCCTCTCAGGGCTGGGCGTCTCAGGCTGTGTACACTTTTGGATTGCATCCTACCTGGCAGGTTTTTCCTACCAGGTGACGTGTAGAGGATCTGTGTCTGCACCATGTACTCTCACTACTGGTGTCCCCCAGGGCTTGGATCTTGGCTCTCTCCTCTTCTCTCTCCGCTCAGATCTCCATCCTGATTGACAACTCTAATGTCACCCTCCCAGAATGCAAAGAACCTTGGCGTGACCCTGGACAACATCTTGTCATTCTCTGCAAACATCAAAGCAGTAACTCGCTCCTGAAGGTTCATGCTCTACAACCTCCGTAGTGTACAACCCTACCTCACACAGGAAGCGTCAGAGGTCCTAATCTGGTCTACTGCAACTCGCTGTTGGCAGAGCTAGGTTGTACTACCTAGCTATCTTAAGATGAATGCACTAACTGTAAGTTGCTCTGGATAAGAGCATATGCTCAATGACTCAAATGTAAAAAAGTATTGCAGGCCAACTAGGTCTCAATAGCTAGCAGTGACGCTAGCTACCAATGGGGACTGAGAAGTAGGAAAGGAATTTATACTCGAAAACAAAAGCCTTCCGGTTAGTACTCAACCTCTTGACAAGCTCTGAAGACCTACTCTCGACAGCGATATCCTTCACTATTAGATTAAGCAGACAAACAGGTATCTAGTCGATATGAGGAGAGCTAGAGTAGTGACTCTTTGTGAGGAAGAGAAGCGAGAATAACCAGAGGGTGGGAGAGTGGTTCCTGTCTCCAACAGACGCTTTTGATAGGTACTTCCCAGAGAGTAGGCAGTCCTAGCGAACCCCCATGTGAGATATCGAAAAAAGAAATCATTGAAATAGAACCCTGCTCTGTATATTTCCATCTTGGATCAAAGCAGGTGTTACATTTTATTGTATCTCTGAAGGGTTATGACTAAACCCACAGTGTTTACTCGAGTCTGAATCAGCTCAAGTCGGAGGTCCACACTGCTCTCATCCTGCTGAAGCAGAACAGGGCTCACATCACCATCCATTGGCCAATGAAATCATCACAAAAACAGCCCAGGACGACTAGCGCACAGTCACTGTGATGCCCTCACAGCGCAGCAGGCCTAAAAGTAGATGCCACATCCACCCAGGAGGGCTGTAGAGTCCCAGGACCATGTGGTCCAGGCTGGGCAGGTGCTACCATGATGAGGTAAGTAAACGTAGAGAGAGAGCTTCATTAATAGGAATAATAATGAGCAATAAAATCTGAATCTGAATGCCCAGTGTTAAGCACAGTCTGTCGTCCCCAGCTGACTGCACACTCAGGGGACCAGGCAGCTGTATACAAACACAACCACGCACACAAGGCCAAATGAGTTGTTCTGCATAAACACACGCATGCAAACACAAACAATGTAATTGTAATTGTTTGCATCACACCTTGAGTAACGTTCTCCACGACATTCCAATGAATAAAACAGATCAATAAGCATTTCCCATTTCTATTTGCCCATCTGCATTCTGTATGTGTCTGCAATGGAGAGAATGAGAGGAATTGAATATGTGAGCAGGGGTGAAGGGGGAATAGATAGACATGACAGGAGAGAAGCAGAGATATCTGCTCTGCTTGATGGTTAATTTGTTCCATGTGAGAGACTTATTTGTGGTTCAGGTGTAGTTGTACCTGAAGGGGTTGTTAAATTGGACTAGACAGAATGAAGAACATCTAAGTGAACTTTCCATACTCTACCGAGCATTCTGAATAAAACCAAGAGCTTAGCAAAAAACGGAGAGGCACGCAATTGTTTTTGGATTTCCGAGCAAAGTGTTAAGTCTCATATAACTCCAGGAGCACAATAGTTTATTGTTGACCTGTGCTACAAGATCCCTTTTATGCCAAATAAATTCACATCATATTCTTTAAGGTTAATGTACGCTGTCAAATATCAGTATATTCACTTCCATCTATACTTTAATGCATTGAGGGCAGGGAGAATAGCTCCACAATGGGCAACATTAAGGATCTCACTCTGATGGATGTCTCCGTCCCCCTACATGACCTCCATACCAAATACAGTACTAGCTACCACCCAGAGGGTGGCTGACCCTGCACTGGAAAGCCTCTGGGTATGAAGGCTTTTGCTCCAGCACCGCACAAAATAAGGTTTGAGTAGCTCTCCAGGAGGAAGGTTGGAGGAAAGTTGTCCACCTCCTGCTAGTTAAGATGGAAAGAAACTTCCATTGGCCTCCCCATGTGTGGTTGTCTCCTCTCCCCCAGGCAGCACAGCTTCACAGGGCACCAGGCAGAGGGGAGGATTAGTATGAATTTCCTTTTGAATTACTCAGATTCAATTATGCAAGATAATGCAAATACAAGGCCTTTCAGGTCTGTTTTTCTTCTCAGAAATACGCCTCTTTAAATAGCATCCCTTGGATAACTGACACAGCTGCTCATCCTTTAGTCCCACACTTTTCTCTTTGTACTTCGTGTGACATGGGAATGAATGGGCTTCTCTGTGAAGTGTCTCACTAAAGGGGGGCTAGCATCTTAGGGGTATTGCCGGTGCTAATGCTACATAATACAACGAATATCTGGCACTGGCTTCTAACAGAACTCAATATCAAACATTCTGCTGTCATCAAGGCTCGTCCCACTGAATGTCCTGTTCAGATGAGTCCACTTCCCTGTGTATTACTTCTGAGACTCAAGAGTGCCCCGAGATATGTTTCTGACTGTCAGCCCCTCTGAAGTCAGTAGAACCTCAGCTATTTCATACAGTCAAGCTAGTAGCTGGGCCTTCAGATGTGGTGTACTGGCAGTCAATCAGAAACATCTCCAAAACATGCAGGGCAAATTAAACAGACAGTGGAAAATGGAGGAGAGCGGACCGAGTTGATTGAGAAATGGAGAAAGAGCAAAGAGTAATGGAGAAAGAGCAAAGAGTAAAATAATACTGAGTAGAGAAAGATATAGACGATAGTCTGCACTCTCTGGTCCCTGTATGATATTGTTCAGTACATGAGGCTTTATGTCTAAGATTATTCCATGTTCCCAAACATACTGTCATAAGAATTATAAAGTCTCTCACCTCCCTTAAGACCCTATCCACACGCTTAACCTCTGTCCAGGGAGACGAGAGTCAGGGTCAACTAGGATTATATCAGAGAGGAATGGAAAGTCTGTGTATTTAACATGTATAGTGCAATCGGAAAGTATTCCGACCCCTTGACTTTTTCCACATTTTGTTACGTTACAGCCTTATTCTATTTATTTTATTAATCGTATCAATATTCACACAATAACCCATAATGACAAAGCAAAAACAGGTTTTAGAAATATATATATTTTTAAATCATAACATTTACATAAGTACTCAGACATTTAATTGCTACATTTACTCAGCACTTTGAAGCACCTTGCGCAGCGATTACAAGCTCAAGTTTTCTTGGGTATGATGCTACATGGCACATCTGCATTTGGGGAGTTTCTCCCATTCTTCTCTGCAGATCCCCTCAAGCTCTGTCAGGATGGATAGGGAGTGTTGCTGCACAGCTATCTTGTCTTTGTCCTGTTGGAAGGTGAACCTTCACCCCAGTCTGAGGTCCTAAGCACTCTGGAGCATATTTTATCAATGATCTCTCTGTACTTTGCTCCGTTCATCTTTTCCTCGATCCTGACTAGTCTCCCAGTCCCGGACTCTGAAAAACATCCCCACAGCATGATGCTGACACCACCATGCTTCACCGTAGGGATGGTGCCAGGTTTCTTCCAGATGTGACGGTTGGCATTCAGGCCCAAGAGCTCTCTGGACAATTCCCTTCGATCTTATGGTTTGGTTTTTGCTCTGACATGCACTGTCAACTGTGGGACCTTATATGGACGTGTGCCTTTTCAAATCATGTCCAATCAATTGAATTTACCTCAGGTGAACTCCAATCAAGTTGTAGAAACATCTCAAGGAATATCAATGGAAACAAAATACACCTGAGCTCAAATTCGAGTCTCATAGCAAACGGTCTGAATACTTATGTAAATAAGGTGTTTATTTTCAATTTTTAATACATTTACAAAAATTTCTAAATCTGTTTTTGCTTTGTCATTATGGGGTACTGTATGTAGATTTACGAGATTATTTAAAAAAAAAAAAACATTTTTAGAATAAGGCTGTAATGTAACAAATTGTGGTCTGAATACTTTCTGAAAGCTGAAGTGTTCCTTTTTACAATGCAGTGTTCAATCCCACAGATAATCTGCTGAGGCTGAACCAAGACACTCCATTGGGTTGACCATCTCACATCAACACTCTTATACTGTACATGAACGCAAACACACAGGCACGCACATCCCTCTTCTTCTCCTCCTCACTCAATTAAGACTGACTCACCTCTGGTGTGAGAAATGTGTTAACTAAACTCCAGACGAGCTTCAATTCCATACAACACTCCTTCCGTGGCCTCCAACTGCTCTTAAATGCAAGTAAAACTAAATGCATGCTCTTCAACCGATCGCTGCCAGCACTTGCCTGCCCGTCCAGCATCCCTACTCTGGACAGTTCTGACTTAGAATATGTGGACAACTACAAATACCTAGGTGTCTGGTTAGACTGTAAACTCTCCTTCCAGACTCACATCTCCAATCCAAAATTAAATCTAGAATTGGCTTCCTATTTCGCAACAAAGTATCCTTCACTCATGCTGCCAAACACTCTTGTAAAAATGACTATTCTACCAATCCTTGACTTTGACGATGTCATTTACAAAATAGCCTCCAACACTCTACTCAGCAAATTGTATGCAGTCTATCACAGTGCCATCCATTTTGTCACTGAAGCCCCATATACTACCCACCACTGCGACCTGTATGCTCTCGTTGCCTGGCTTCATATTCATCACCAAACCCACTGGCTCCAGGTCATTTACAAGACCCTGCTAGGTAAAGCCCTGCCTTCTCTCAGCTCACTGGTCACCATAGCAGCACTGGTCACCCCCAAAGCCAATTTCCTTCCAGTTCTCTGCTGCAGATGACTGGAACGAATTGCATAAATCACTGAAGCTGGAGACTCATATCTCCCTCACTAACTTTTAAGAATCAGCTGTCAGAGCAGCTTACAGATCATTGCACCTGTACATAGCCCATCTGTAAATAGCCCATCCAACTACCTCATCCCCATATTATTATTTTTTGCTCCTTTGCACGCCAGTATCTCTACTTGCACATTCATCTTCTGCACATCTATCACTCCAGTGTTTAATTGCTAAATTGTCATTATTTCGCCACTACGGCCTATTTTCTGCCGTACCTCCCTAATCTTACCTCATTTGCACACACTGTACAGAGTTTTCTATTGTGTTGACTGTACATTTGGTTGTGTAACTCTGTGTTGCACTGCTTTGCTTTATCTTGTAAATGAGAACGTGTTCTCAACTAGCCTACCTGGTTAAATAAAGGTTAAATAAAAAATTGAAAAGTAGAAACAACCCTAGCATGGCTCATATCTACCTTGCCTTCAAATAGTCATCTGGCTGGTCTGAAGACATGAAAGCCATCCATTACAGTGCAGGTCATACACACTCAGGAACACAGATGGGCTATTGACTCTGCTGTGCCAGTTCAAGGCGCAAGATTAAAGAGCCGCCAAGTGTGTGTGTTTGTGCATTGATGACGGTCATGGGAAAGTGTCAATTTTCCCCTGGTTCCTAGTGTGTACTTAGGCGTCTGTGTTTTGTCTTCTTCATTTGGTGTTTTTGGCCTGTGAGAGAAAAGGCAGGTAGCACCACTGATGAGGAGGCTGCTGCGTGTGTGAAGGCACAAATGAGAAACTCAAGTCTTCCAGTGTAAGATCAAATCTAGAGGGTGTCTCTCTACCTGTTCACCGGTATATTGAGGCACATATGGTCAGTGCTTTAGTGCTCTCGCCACCTGGTGGCCATTCTGCCCAATTGAAAACCACTCAGTGAAAGATGAACGGAGAATAACGGGCTGATTGGGAGAGACAGGAGAGAGGATGATTTTCCTTTCTCCCCCTCCCCCCTATCCTCCCAGCAGGATCTCAATGCTCATTGAGGGAATTAACATCTATCCAATTAGCCTCTGGGTAAAACCAGAGACAGAAGAGGAAGAGAGACATCTCACTCGCTCCTTTTTTCTGGTTCATATACGGTCACTGAACTAACCAGACCAGACCCCGCTGCAATCACATTGGTGTCTATGGTAAACAGCCTGAGTAAGACATCTTCATTTATCTGCCATCTTTGGTAATACTACCTCTCAATTCATCCACATTTTCCACACTTAAGTATCCAGCATCCATCACTTCTGACATTGATTACATTTGAATTGAGAATAGATTCCTCTCTTGCCTGCCTGGAATTCAAACACAATAATGAGCTATGAAAAAAAAAAGAACACGTGGAACTCCTGTCTATCCATTCCATTGACATACTGTCGCCATCATCGAGACGTTGCACTCCATGATCTCACATTGGACTCGTACATTAAGTCAAGGTAGTTGTGCTGCATGGCTACATTCTCACAGCTTATGTTGCCATGTCTTGTCAGGTTCAGGCATAATCATGTGTATTTGTCTGTCAGGTTACCATATATTCAAATAATTCCCAGGCTTCCTTTAGCATTTTGTTGGTTTAAGAGAATGGGGTATTAACACATACCAGTATATTTGTCTCGATTAAACAGCTGCCAGTCAAGCAGAAGGCCAACTGTCAATATGTGGTGCTTTGTTAAGTATAAAACGCTTGTTTCTATTGTGTAACTCACTTGGTCTGTGTACAGTCAAAGTCAGCTCTGTGAGTCTGTCAGGGTGAATGAACACACAGAGACACAGAGAGGGCGAGTGAGAAGAGAAACATCACACACGCACACTGCCAAACAAAACAGAGTCATGGCCTCATAGGGGTGAGAAAATAAGGATAAACAAGATAGAATACAGTCATGCATATGGTCTCTTCACACGAATACCAATATCAAGTTCTATTACATTGTTTTTTTATTTTTAAGTGTCTGCCTCCTGAGGCTAAGCACATCAGTATGGTAATGGCAGAATGCATACACAAGTATGTCTAAAAAAATAAATGAGAAAGATACAGTAGTATACTGAAAGTAGCAACTTTTTATTTGAGTTACAATTCTTTACATGGAGCCAAAGAATGTCCTCAAAACCAGTACAAACATTTTTTTGCCTTGCAGTTGTCTTTTTTTATACATTTTTTGTTTTTACTTCAAATGACAACTGAGAAATGTTGTATAAAATAAAAATATCAGCTTCAGAAAAGTAGTCTAGCATTCTAACATCCATTAACCACTATTTACAGATGTTTTTATTTACATTCTGAAATTCCATCCACGACCAGATTTGCAAATCAACTCGCAAGAAACATGTCTGTTCAACTGCAGCTCTACAAATCAGAGGGAAATGACATGAAATGGCTATCAGTATAGCTGTCAGTCAAACACTATCTTCTTGGAGGACAAGGACTAGTTATAGTATAGCTGGAAGGATGTTAAGGGGATTCACCGCTCAGAGTAGGAAGGTCAGGTCCAACTAGACATAAGACACAAAGCCAACCACTGCCACCACTTGTGTAGAGCCGAAAGGATATGCATAAAAGATATGGTAGCAACTTCACTTTTCCCTCTGTTAGGCTAGGTAGAATTACCATCCAGTCCTCTCAGACCTCCACAAGTACCTAGGGGGTTGGGGCTAGGACAGGGGTCACCAACACAGGGTACTAGGTATATAGGCTTACAATCCAGCCTTGCAGTAACAATTGATTAGATTTGATCTTTATTATATATATATTAATCAGGTGTGTTATTGCAGGACTGGATGGACCCTGCAGCTCTCCGGGACCAGAGGCGAACCCTGGGCTAGGTGTTCGTTCCGGATAGGCACTACTTGAAGTGGTTAGATACAATGCCCACAGAACAAATGTTACAATATAGTAGGCAAAGAACAATCCTTTTCAGTGAGGATTATGCCAGTTGGCTGAGGTTTGGTTATTATTCATGTCAGGCCGGTTTACCAAGGACTCTCTGAGTCTAATAAAACCGTATATACAGCAGTTATTATACCCAGCCACTTCAAGTGACATGTTCGGTGGAACATGTAAAAGGTAAAGAAGTGCACAGAGACTTGAAACATCTTAAGCAGCATCAGATCTGGATCATTAATGGTAAAATAAATACATGGAAACCACAATCATTAAAATCATCTGAACTGCTATTTTAAAAACAAACAAAACTCTATTTCTTTACTGTAAAGTCAAATTGGGAAAGGCAGGAAGGAAAACAATGCCAAGTGCCATTATTTTAAAACAAAGATTTAAATAACATTAACAGTCATCCAGAGCTGCTGAGCCCTTTTAAATCTATTTAGATTGTTAAATGACATGCCATTCTAAGAACTTAAACAAGCATGATGCACTGAAGAAAAAAAACAATTCAACAGAGGTGAATTTCAACGTGACAGTAAGCTTATACAGATAATGGACATATTCAGAGCTGAAGCTTAGCTTAGAGAGAACTACAGGGGTCTTCCACAATGACCTTCCCTTTTCTACAACCGTCAGAGGCAAACATATAAATGGCTACACTGATCTTGTGCATTCAACCATTCCACACAACTTAAGAGACATTGTTGACACGTGTCCATGAGTGCTCTTTAAGCTAATCAATGATTACATCCTTGATTCAATATATATATATATAAACTCACTCCACATGCCAGCAGTCTCAAGCTGTCCTCTGCAACTAGGAATCTTACCAGTAGTTGGATGGTGTGAAGATTTAAAACAGCATTGATTAAAATCAACGGTACATGTTTACGTGGCTTTGGTTCAGAAAGTGCTGAGTTTGTGTGTCTTGCTCTTCAGAATGAGGACGCAGGTTGAAGCGTTGCCGCGGAACACTGTTGACCTCTGGTGGATTCTCTGTATAGCCCCTCCTGCTGGGGTTGCCAGATCTAGCAGGACCGTTATGTGCAGTCAGAGTGCAAAGAAGGATTAGCTAACAGTGCTCCAGGTAGTCTATGACACGAGAGATGGATTTATGCCCTGTGGTTCCAAATGCACACTGTTGAAAAAGAGAGGGTGGAAAGCAATTTAGCTTGCATTGTGTTTGTGTCTGGTATATATTGTTTTAAGTCATGTGAGACGCGAGGCCATTATCAAAAAGACATTTCCCACTTACAGTGAGGTTCATGAAATTCAAGAACTTCTTCAGCATTTCCGTCATGATGGAGAAATCTCCTTTGGGTAGGTTTCCCCGCACATTAATCACATTAACCTGAGGAGAGATGAGCAAATACACATCAAGTGGCAATCTGCAACATTTTCCTCTCGCCGAAAATATATGCGCAACCAGCTACAAAACCTGGGCAATAAGAAGTTTGGTTTTTGGAGTCCGCAGAGCTCTTGGTCAACTCTGCACCGATGTAGGTGGAGCAGAATATCAGTGTCACAATGACATGTTTAGGGGAGTAGGATACTAGTATTTCCCACAGATTTCCATTTAGCAATAGGCTACAATCAGACACTTAAGCTTCAAACTAGTTTTTTTCTTTCTTAAATACCAAAAACAGGTTGTTTTAATGTGAATGTATTGTTTCATTATGTTCTGTTTAATAGCTAACTATTAACACAAGTGAATTCTGATACAGCATTATGCATCAGTGATCAGGTTCACTTTTATTTTGTAATTTTTCCTTTTAAAGTCCCACTCCTCTTGTACTTGTTTGTTCATTGGACAGGATAGAGGTAAAGAGGAAAGAGAGAGTTGCTGAAATAAAAGTGGGCCGGATCCGAACACATGCTGCAGCGTCTTAGACCACGATCACGTCCTCTTTACTTCACCATGAACAAAGTACCGCACTGCAGCTGCCTTACCTTTTCACTTATTTGTTAATATGTATACTTTATTTATTTTGTAACTAATATTGTAATAGCTTTTCGCTACACCCGCAATAACATCTGCTAAACATGTGGACGTATGTGACCAATACATTTGATTTGACAAGCTTCAACTTCACGCACAAGTGTGAAGCACCCTAAGAGATCTGCCATCAAGACAGAAGAATGGCACTGGTTTGCAGAAGCCTACACTTCAATTCTGCAAGCTCAGAAATCAAGCCCTTAATTGATTCATTGAATCAGGTGTGTGGGTGCTGAGATGGAACAAAAGCCTGCACCCCCAATGGCAGGATCGAGGAACAGGGTTATAGCTAATTTGCCGGAAGCTTACCTGACTGCCCTGACACAGACAGCCCAGGAGCAGAGCTGTGTAGGAGGCCACGATGCTGTCCTCCATGTGCTTCCCAGCATGCTGCAGAGCTACAACACCACAGAGTGAGAACAACACTCAACATGGAGCAATGATAGCATTGAAAACTGCTGTTGCAAAAATAGGATTTTACACACAGAGACACACATATTTACCTTTGTTGAGGTCCAGCTCTTCCTCTTCCTCCTCTTTCTTTGTGTCCTTCTCCTTGTCATTTTCACTGTCGTTGGTTTCCGTGGCGACCCACTGGATCTCGCCCGACGTCTCCTGCCACTCCCCGCTCTGGTCCTGGGGTTTGGGCGCCTCACTGATGAGGTCATCAGTCTGTGCCTCGGCCAATATGGCCGCTCGCTCCCGCTCCAGGAAGAACTGTGGACGGAGGAAAAGACAGACACAAAATCACAAGAGTAACTCCATTTCCTGTGTTTTTTGGCCTCATTTCTCTTTAAGTTATTCTGAAGTCGTGATGTAGTTATAACAAAACTCTTACCTGCACCAGAGCAGCCAGGGCACCCGAGGAAGAGTCCTTGGTCTTCTCCTCAGCACCCTCTGAAAGGGCTGCTGTAGGTGGCTCTGCCCCGTTCTCGATCTCTGTAGAGGCTGGGACTGGTTCAGGGGTCTGGGTCTCATCTCCTCCTGCCTCTCCCTGGCTGCATTCAGGGCTGGTTGTGTTGAACTCCATGTCCACCAGACTGTGGCGGTTCTTTGCACTGTACTCCACCAGGTTAATCAGCAGCCCCAAGCCCTGTACCAGCACACACACCGGACGAGAGATGCTGTTAAAAAAAAAGCACTCAAGGACATACACTTCAATAAGATCAATAACAAAACATTGTGAGTACAAACAGCCCTGAAATTACTACATCAAAGCTTCGGTTTTAATAACTACTTAGTCATTCATTAAGATTAGAGGACCGACAAAATATTTTGGCATTCAAGCTATTGTCAGCGTTCAAGGTCTCCTCAACCTGTGGGCACTTCAAATAAAGTGGGTACAAAGGACCCACATTTTTCAGAGATCGTACAGGTAATTGGATTTGTGTAATCATTTACATAAAGGCCTCTCACACACACACGCTCACCAGGACTCGGATGTCAAAGCGTTGTTCCTGAGGTATGTAGCGTGGGACCCGTAGGACGCAGTTGAGTGCTGTGATGATAAGCTGGTCCTGCTCTCCAGTCTTAGTGCTTCCCCACTCTAAAAACCACAATACAGTCCATAGTTACCACACTCCCTCCACCCTGCAGTAGTCAGCTGTGGCCTGAGACCAGTCAGGCTTAAGTACTACAGCCCGAAAACCTTCTTGGTGTGTGTGTTATGGGGAACTCTAGCACAGCTGTGATGAGGTCCGTGGGACAACGGAGAGCAGAGAGCACAAGGCACTAGCTAGGGACCGCAATGCGCTAGCTACAGTGTTGCCGAATGTAGAAGTCGTGCTGATGCAGTGATATTACCATTGTCGTGGGTGAGGTTGAGCAGAACCCCTATGACAGCCCTCATGCAGTCCTCCACGGCCTTGCCCACGTTGCTAAAGCTGGGGTGGGGCATCGCCGTGCCTGACGAACACAAAGAGCTATTCACCTCCCGGCTGTAGCGCTGGATCATGTCCACACAGTACAGCAAACCTCTGAGTGAGAGAGAGAAATTAGATTATACAAATTAAATGGGACTTCCTTGGCCACCTAAGGGTGTCAAAGCTTCTGAGTCCCAGAAAAACTGAGGGCACAGAGATTTAACACAGGGTCCTTTACAGGGACTGGTCTCTATACTAGTATACTAGAGGTGGGGACTGGGCAGAGCGAGAAGAGGTGGAGTGAAAGATCAGGGCTCAGTCACCAAAAGATGAGCATGTGTTCCAGTCGCTCTCACCTGGCAGAGGACATTATGAGCTGAGAGTCCTTGTAGGCGATCAGGTAGCCCTGGTTCTCTGGGTTCTGGACAGTCACCTGCAATGGAAGGACAGGAAGACATTGAAATGCCTTTTAAAATGGTCAAATAAAAAGTGGTTAGATGAGGCTGAGAGTGCAGTCTATTTACTTTCCCATTTTGTACTCAATGAATGGATTTAAAACATCTGAGCCTACTAACACTCCTTGATGTTGTACTTACACTCTCTAGTACTCTTAGACACCTCTCTGCCCCCCATAGCGACGACACCAGCTTCTCCTTGTCATCCTCTTGGCTCAGGTTCTGGACACATTCTTTTACTGCAGGAGACACACACAATGAATGAATGACTGAATGAATGAACATACATACAGTTGAAGTCGGAAGTTTACATACACTTAGGTTTGAGTCATTATTAATGGAGTCAGATTATTTCACTGCTTCACAATTCCGGTGGGTCAGAAGTTGACTGTGCCTTTAAACAGCTTGGGAATTTCCAGAAAATAATGTCATGGCTTTAGAAGCTTTTGATTGACTCAAATGATGTCAATTAGCCTATTGGAAGTGTACCTGTGGATGAATTTCAAGGCCTACCTTCAAACTCAGTGCCTCTTTGCTTGACATCATGGGAAAATCAAATGAAATCAGCCAAGACCTCAGAAAATAAATATAGACCTCCACAAGTCTGGTTCATCCTTGGGAGAAATTTCCAAACGCCACGTTCATCTGTACAAACAATAGTACGCAAGTATAAACACCATGGGACCACACAGCCGTCATACCGCTCAGGAAGGAGACGCGGTCTGTCTCCTGGAGATGAACGTAATTTGGTGCGAAAAGTGCA
This sequence comes from Oncorhynchus keta, assembly GCF_023373465.1. Taxonomy (NCBI): domain Eukaryota; kingdom Metazoa; phylum Chordata; class Actinopteri; order Salmoniformes; family Salmonidae; genus Oncorhynchus; species Oncorhynchus keta. Next base: position 36,164,041 of record NC_068422.1, read on the forward strand.
AATCAATCCCAGAACAACAGCAAAGGACCTTGTGAAGATGCTGGAGGAAATGGGTACAAAAGTACCTATATCCACAGTAAAACAAGTCCTACATTGACATAACCTGAAAGGCTGCTCAGCAAGGAAGAAGCCACTGTTCCAAAACAGCCATAAAAATGCCAGAATACGGTTTGCAACATTTGGAGAAATGTCCTCTGGTCTGATGGAACAAAAATAGAACTGCTTGGCCAAATGACCATCGTGTGTTTGGGGGAAAAAGGGAGTGCCTTGCAAGCCGAAGAACACCATCCAATCGTGTAAACTTCTGACCCACTGAGAATGTGAAAAAAGACTAAAATCACTCATTACTATTATTCTGATATTTCACATTAAAATAAAGTGTTTTTTACTAGGATTAAATGTCAGAAATTGTGAAACTGAGTTGATATGTATTCGGCTAAGGTATGTAAACTTACGACTTCAACTGTATGTATGTCAGAAAAATAGTAGAGAGAGTGATTTATTTCAGCTTTCATTTCTTTAATCACATTCCCAGTGGGTCAGAAGTTTATATTCACTCAATTAGTATTTGGTAGCATTGCCTTTAAATTGTTTAACTTGGGTAAAATGTTTCAAGTAGCCTTCCACAAAAAGTTAGGTGAATTATGGCCCATTCCTCCTGACAGAGCTGGTGTATTTGAGTCAGGTTTGTAGGCCTCCTTGCTCACACATGTTTTTCCAGTTCAGCCCACAAATTCTCTATAGGATTGAGGTAAGGGCTTTGTGATGGCCACTCCAATACCTTGAATTTGTTGTCCTTAAGCCAACTTGCCACAACTTTGGAAGTATGCTTGGGGTCATTGTCCATTTGGAAGACCCATTTGCAACCAAGCTTTTAACTTCCTGATGTTGCTTCAATATATCCACATCATTTTCATACCCCATGATGCCATCTATTTTGTGAAGTGCACCAGTCCCTCCTGCAGCAAAGCACCCCCACAACATGATGCTTCCACCCCCATGCTTCACAGTTGGGATGGTGTTCTTCGGCTTGCAAGCCTCCCCCTTTTCCCCCAAAACATAACAATGGTCATTTGGCAAAGAAGTTCTATTTTTGTTTCATCAGACCAGAGGACATTTCTACAAAAAGTACAAACTTGTTTTACAGTGGATTTAGATACTTTTGTACCTGTTTCCTCCAGCATCTTCACAAGGTTCTTTGCTGTTGTTCTGGGATTGATTTGCACTTTTCACACCAAAGTACGTTCATCTCCAGGAGACAGAACGAGTCTCCTTCCTGAGCAGTATGACAACTAAGTGGTCTCATGGTGTTTATACTTGCATACTACTGTTTGTACAGATGAACGTGGTACCTTCAGGCACTTGGAAATTGATCCCACGGATGAACCAGACTTGTGGAGGTCTACCATTTTATTTTCTGAGGTCTTGGCTGATTTCTTTTGATTTCCCCATGATGTCAAGCAAAGAGGCACAGAGTTGGAAGGTAGACCTTGAAATACATCCACAGGTACACCTCCAATTGACTCAAATGATGTCAGAAGCTTCTAAAGCCATGACATAATTTTCTGTAATTTTCCAAACTGTTTAAAGGCACAGTCAACTTAGTGTATGTAAACTTCTGACCCACTGGAATTGTCTGTAAACAATTGTTGGAAAAATGACTTTTGTCATGTACAAAGTAGATGTCCTAACTGACTTCCCAACTCTACAGTTTGCTAACAAGACATTTGCAGAGTGGTTGAAAAACAAGTTTTAATGACTCCAACCTAAGTGTATGTAAACTTCCGACTTCAACTGTACATATACACACCTACTCCTACAAGGATTTTTCTTTAGTTTTACTATTTTCTACATTGTAGAATAATAGTGAAGACATCAAACTATGAAATAACACATATGGAATCATGTAGTAGCCAAAAATATGTTATACAAATCAAAATGTATTTGAGATTCTTCAAATAGCCACCCTTTGCCACTCTTGGCATTCTCTCAAACAGCTTCACCTGGAATGCTTTTCCAACAGTCTTGAAGGAGTTCCCACATATGCTGAGCACTTCTTGGCTGCTTTTTAAAATTATAAACTTGGATTAGCTAACACAACATGCCATTGGCACCATCACAGGCATGATGGTTACTGATAATGGGCCTCTGTACGCCTATGTAGATATTTCATACATTTATAAAAGTAATCTACCGTTTCCAGCTACAATAGTCATTTACAACATTAACAATGTATACATTGTATTTCTGATCAATTTGATGTTATTTTAATGGACAAAAAAGGATTTTCTTTCAAAACAAGGGCATTTCTAAGTGACCCTAAACTTTTGAACGGTAGTGTATATGCCAATGAATATAGCCTAACAAAGTGAGTTGAACTTGATAAGATGCAACTGTGAAATAAAGGAACTAGGACAACTAGAAAAAGTATGCTTCTGGCGCAGAAAGCTGCTCAGACAGTTCAACAGAACATGCACGCACACAAACACCCACCTTTGTCTACAATGTGGTCCAAGCCTCCCAGTAAGCGCAGCTCCTCTTTGAACCAGTCGCCGGCTCTCTTTGAGGTCAGCGACAACAGGGTCTCCATGGCCAAGTGACACGACTGCAAAACAAACAAAATAAAGTGCTGTAGAACTCCAACCCACAATCATCATCAATATAAATATTAAACATAATCATTATTCTGATTGTCCCTGCATACCGTGATGTTCTCCAGGTCCAGGTGCTTGTTGTGGACCGTCTCACACAACTTGCGAATCTTCTCCTTGACCTTGGTCATCTCCTTGGCAGTCAGCTGGTCCTGGTGGTGGCCCGAGTGGTCATGCTCCAGCTCCAACAGTCTGATCATCAACTCCAGACTGGCCCGGTCCAGGTCCATGTTCAACCGGTCTCTGCTTAGAATGTACATTAGAGAGGCCGTACACAGGGCAAGGTTCTGGAAACGAGTGAAGGGAGAGCGGGTTGGGGCAACAATGAGTTTAGAAGCAACTGGTGGCAGGGAAAGTCCTTGAATCTTTCCCTTATATATTCAAATAGAAAACGTTTAAGTATCTACAGGACAAATAGTAGGTCATGCTGCCACCACAAATAAGCAGAGGGAGGTTAATTGTAACCATACTGAAGCCCTTTATTTTGGGTCAATTGTGGTTGTAGATTAGATTCCTACCGGATGCTGCGGGGCATCATTCAACATCTTGAAGACCTGAGCCACCTTCCCTCTGGCCCGTAGGTGCATCCGGAAACTGGGCATTGCACACCTTGCAGCTAGACTGATTATACTAGACAGAGAGCAAGAGAGGGGGAGGTTGTTTAAAGAAGTTCAGAGGAGAAGAGTACATAGAAGATTAAGTGGACAAGTATAAATAATACTAAATCTGCTCATGTCTTCTAGACTTGAGCATATAGCTGGAAATGTATTGAACGGATGTTAAATCAGGTAAGATCCTTCCGAGGTGGACAATTTTGAGTGGATTTGTCTTACCTAAGGCACCGTGTGTTGAGTGGCTGGCTGCTCTTCAGGCCAGTCTCCAGGTACTCAAAGTCGTCAGTAAACTCCTGGTTCTCACCAAACTCTACCACATCGTTGAAGTGCTTCACATTATGCACAACCGTGTACAGCTTCAAGGGGGAGCAATAATGACATGATGAGTGACATTTACACAAGCAAATGGTACCGAGCATAGAGCAACAACCACCTATTTATTTTTTGGGGGCTGCCTATGTCCAAACAGTAAAATACTTTTAAAAAATATATATATTTTTACATTTCAGGGATAGAAAAATGTTTGGTGTAAACTTAAACTAAAACAAGATATAAAGTATGAAGAAAAGATAATCAATCTATATATTTTGAAAAAACATCCTATTTGAGAACTGTAAAAATCCCCAAAATAAAAGTTTAGTCAATAAGAATCTAAAATTCAAAAATGATGCATTCAGGAGGATTTTTGCCATGGCATGGGCTCCCATTGATTTTGTTATAATGACAGCATAAGTTATGGCAAAACGCGTAGAATTGCAGGAAATTAGCTTAAAAACAGCTATATTTTGTCATTGGGCCACAGGAGGGCCTCTACAATGTCCAGTCGGCGACGCCCCCCTCATGCCTTCTGCCACGTCCAACCACCTAAGACTCGTTTTGATCCAGAAAAAAAACAGATATTTAAAATAGAATGAATATTATCAATGCAAGTTCCAAAATGTTTCTCTGTGTATTCATGTGTGTCCAGAGAAGGAAAGAAAAGTCACCCAGCATGCAAAGCAGCTCCACTCCATCAGTTCTATTAGCTGACTGGGATAATACCCCCTCATCAAGAACACCGCTAGGAGTAGAAGTGTCTGATCAGCTGTGTGTGTTTGCTTGCTAGAGATTAGACCATGTCTGTGTTTACTGGCTAGTGATTGGACCTAGGCACGCGATTGTGTGTGTGGCCAAGGAACTGCCCAACGAGATAGCTTAGCTTCAGTCCCAATTGGCAAGGGGGATGTGCAGCTAACCGTCTGGTCAAGAACCAGAAGGCAGATCTGCTAGCTATGGCTAGGCCTTAAAGGGGGGCTGAACTTCCGAGATTGACTTCATGACCAAAGTTATCCTATTTACTCTTTGTCGTACACTCATAACGATGCCACATAGGCCATTTTTTTAAATGAGAAGTTGCTTTGTAGGGGTTAGTGGTGCTTTAATAAAACAAGTTGCTCCTCAGGCCATGACCAGCCCATGCTGTGTTTTAAATGAACAAAGACAAGCTTTACACTGCGCTCCAAATGGACATTAACAGGCTAAACTGTGTCTGAAATTAATAATGAGACTAATAAATATCTAAAAGCATGCAAACAAGTTGTGAAAATAGAAGATGAGTGTTTGGGGGATGTTTACAGTGAAAAGATAATGACTGTCTTATAATGACTGTCTTGAGGGCGTGAAGTATCCCCCAGCATGACTGGCTCACCTCCTTGTGTTCTTTTCTGCATTTGAGGGCCGTGACGATGTCCTGGTAAGGCTGAGTGGGGATGGTCACAGACTTGATGACTTTGGGCGGTGGGGGAGGAGCTTTGAACAGACCGTCATCCTTGTGGGAGTTGGTGTCCTTGCTGCTTCCGCTCAATACGCTGGCCTGGAGAGTCAAAAAGCAGAAAACATTTGAAAAAGTTAAAAAGACAAACAACTTTCATTCCAGTTGCCCTTATCTGAATTGTTTTCAGGTCTTGACTAAACAGAACATGGTTAATATTGATTTAGATTTCCAGAATATGGTTAATATTGATTTAGATTTCCTCCTCTGAAATTTAATTTAGGTGAGGCTGCTATTGGGTTAATAAATATGCCATTTAGCAGACGCTTTTATCCAAAGCGACTTACAGTCATGTGTGCATACATTCTACGTATGGGTGGTCCCGGGGATCGAACCCACTACCCTGGCATTACAAGCGCCATGCTCTACCAACTGAGCTACATGTAGGGCTGCACGATTATTCCAATTTTAATAAACATTGCGATATTGACATGTGCAATATCCATATCGCAAGAGGCTGTGATATTTTGAAGGGAGTGGCTCCTAATCCGTGACCAGATTTCATACACATGAGCACGCAAATTCTCGTGGGAATTTGAGACTTCAAAATGAGATACTGTATCTTGCTATTGCCGCTCTGTACCATCACTCATTCATATATCTTTATGTACATATTCTTTATCCCATTACACTTGTGTCTATAAGGTAGTAGTTTTGGAATTGTTAGCTAGATTACTTGTTGGTTATTACTGCATTGTCCGCACTAGAAGCACAAGCATTTCGCTACACTCGCACTAACATCTGCTAACCATGTGTATGTGACAAATAAAATTTGATTTGATTTGAGATGCAAGGTTCTAATAAGTGCTATTGTGTAGAAATGGCAAAGAAAATACTGTTTGATGAGCTAAGTTAGCTAGCAAGTTATACCAGTTATCAAAGAGGTTCTAGCTAGCTTTGCATGCATGGCAGGACCAGCGTTGTCAAAGAAGTTAGACCATCTCTGGTGTCATGTCAACATTACAACTAGAGGTCGACCGATTATGATTTTTCAACGCTGATACCGATACAGATTAGTGGAGGACCAAAATGGCCGATACCGATTAAATCGGACGATTTTTATTTATTTATTTGTAATAATGACAATTACAACAATACTGAATGAACACTTATTTTAACTTCATATAATACATCAATAAAATCAATTTAGCCTCAAATAGATAATGAAACGTTCAATTTGGTTTAAATAATGCAAAAACAAAGTGTTAGAGAAGAAAGTAAAAGTGCAATATGTGCTATGTAAGAAAGCTAACGTTTCAGTTCCTTGCTCAGAACATGAGAACATATGAAAGCTGGTGGTTCCTTTTAACATAATATAATAATAATATATGCCATTTAGCTGACGCTTTTATCCAAAGCGACTTACAGTCATGTGTGCATACATTCTACGTATGGGTGGTCCCGGGAAACGAACCCACTACCCTGGCGTTACAAGCGCCATGCTCTACCAACTGAGCCACAGAAGGACCATGAGTCTTCAATATTCCCAGGTAAGAAGTTTTAGGTTGTAGTTATTACCTAAGTGATTACTGATTTGTAAATACAGAGCACAACCATACAGAGAATCATGCACAGAATGCAACTTTCTCCACGCGGAACTACATCCGTTGTGAGACATTGTGATCTCTCATATAGGATCGCTATGGTTACAGCCATCTCCTCCATTAGTTTTTTCATTTGTTGTAATGCCAAACAAAAACAGCATTCCAAGTGCACACTTGTCCAACCACACAATTTGAATGACCATTCTATTTCAGCTTACCCAAGCTGTTTTGATCTAAAATTGTAAGTAAAAATGTAATTACCTTCCAATATCGTGCAGCCCTAGGTCAATGCATTATTCTAGGACAACACATTGTTAGACAACACATGGTTATCTTCGTGCAAGAGATAGCAAATTCAATAGAGAGAGGGAGAGAGAGAGAATGTGTGTGCCTTGCTAGTGTCCTAGAGTAGTTCTCACCGGAGCAGTGTGCGCGCGGGCCAGGGGTGGCATGGGCATCTCTTCAGGCTCGGGCTGGTTCCAGTGGCGGGCATTGTACACAGCTTTAGCAGGGGACTGCACACAACAAAAACAACCACAGATCCAGGGTAAGTACAGTAGCAGTAGAAATGATGACAGAGGTTTCAGTAGCAGTGGATAGGATTCAACATGAATGCCTAAAACCAAAGACATACAGTGCCTTGCGAAAGTATTTGCTCCCCTTGAACTTTGCGACCTTTTGCCACATTTCAGGCTTCAAACAAAGATATAAAACTGTATTTTTTTGTGAAGAATCAACAACAAGTGGGACACAATCATGAAGTGGAACGACATTTATTGGATATTTCAAACTTTTTTAACAAATCAAAAACTGAAAAATTGGGCGTGCAAAATTATTCAGCCCCTTTACTTTCAGTGCAGCAAACTCTCTCCAGAAGTTCAGTGAGGATCTCTGAATGATCCAATGTTGACCAAAATTACTAATGATGATAAATACAATCCACCTGTGTGTAATCAAGTCTCTGTATAAATGCACCTGCACTGTGATAGTCTCAGAGGTCCATTAAAATACAAAAAGATTTCCCAAGCTTTAAACATCCCAAGGAGCACTGTGCAAGCGATAATATTGAAATGGAAGGAGTATCAGACCATTGCAAATCTACCAAGACCTGGCCGTCCCTCTAAACTTTCAGCTCATACAAGGAGAAGACTGATCAGAGATGCAGCCAAGAGGCCCATGATCACTCTGGATGAACTGCAGAGATCTACAGCTGAGGTGGGAGACTCTGTCCATAGGACAACAATCAGTCGTATATTGCACAAATCTGGCCTTTATGGAAGAGTGTCAAGAAGAAAGCTATTTCTTAAAGATATCCATAAAAAGTGTTGTTTAAAGTTTGCCACAAGCCACCTGGGAGACACACCAAACATGTGGAAGAAGGTGCTCTGGTCAGATGAAACCAAAATTGAACTTTTTGGCAACAATGCAAAACGTTATGTTTGGCGTAAAAGCAACACAGCTCATCACCCTGAACACAGCTCATCACCCTGAACACACCATCCTCACTGTCAAACATGGTGGTGGCAGCATCATGGTTTGGGCCTGCTTTTCTTCAGCAGGGACAGGGAAGATGGTTAAAATTGATGGGAAGATGGATGGAGCCAAATACAGGACCATTCTGGAAGAAAACCTGATGGAGTCTGCGACGGAGATTTGTCTTCCAACAAGACAATGATCCAAAACATAAAGCAAAATCTACAATGGAATGGTTCAAAAATAAACATATCCAGGTGTTAGAATGGCCAAATCAAAGTCCAGACCTGAATCCAATCGAGAATCTGTGGAAAGAACTGAAAACTGCTGTTCAAATGCTCTCCATCCAACCTCACTGAGCTCGAGCTGTTTTGCAAGGAGGAATGGGAAGAAATGTCAGTCTCTCGATGTGCAAAACTGATAGACATACCCCAAGCGACTTACAGCTGTAATCGCAGCAAAAGGTGGCGCTAGAAAGTATTAACTTAAGGGGGCTGAATAATTTTGCACGCCCCAATTTTTCAGTTTTTGATTTGTTAAAAAAGTTTGAAATATCCAATAAATGTCGTTCCACTTCATGATTGTGTCCCACTTGTTGTTGATTCTTCAAAGAAATATAGTTTTATATCTTCATGTTTGAAGCCTGAAATGTGGCAAAAGGTCGCAAAGTTCAAGGGGGCCGAATACTTTCGCAAGGCACTGTACTTGACCTGTTTGGGAACAGTGAGCAAGACACACATCTGACGTGTTGTTATTATTAGCATCATAATCACCATACGAGCGGAATGGTGGAGACTGCTGAACGCAACTTCATAACGTCTACACTTATGACCCTGCATGGCTCGTTTCATCAACAAGTTGCTTTCATAATCAGACTCCAGGACAAAAATGATCAACTAGATCTAGGTCACTTCTTTAAACATTTATCAGAAACTAGACTACTTCCAAAATAAATACATAAATCCCCTATATTTCCACTCTGAGACATTTATGTTCATCCAATCTTATCATTCTAGCCTATCCAGGTCTGAGGAAGCTCACTTCATCATCAAAACATTACATCAAATCAAATTTTATTTGTAACATACACATGGTTTGCAGATGTTAATGCGAGTGTAGCGAAATGCTTGTGCTTCTAGTTCCGACAATGCAGTAATAACCAACAAGTAATCTAACTAACAATTCCAAAACTACTGTCTTATACACACACAAGTGTAGGGGGATAAAGAATATGTACATAAAGATATATGAATGAGTGATGGTACAGAGCGGCATAGGCAAGATACAGTAGATGGTATCGAGTACAGTATATACATAAGTGGCATAGTTAAAGTGGCTAGTGATACATGTATTACATAAGGATGCAGTAGATGATATAGAGTACAGTATATACATATGAGATGAGTATGTAAACAAAGTGGCATAGTTAAAGTGGCTAGTGATACATGTATTACATAAAGATGCAGTAGATGATATAGAGTACAGTATATACGTATGCATATGAGATGAATAATGTAGGGTATGTAACATTATATTAGGTAGCATTGTTTAAAGTGGCTAGTGATATATTTTACATCATTTCCCATTAATTCCCATTATTAAAGTGGCTGGAGTTGAGTCAGTGTGTTGGCGGCAGCCACTCAATGTTAGTGGTGGCTGTTTAACAGTCTGATGGCCTTGAGATAGAAGCTGTTTTTCAGTCTCTTGGTCCCAGCTTTGATGCACCGGTACTGACCTCGCCTTCTGGATGATAGCGGGGTGAACAGGCAGTGGCTCGGGTGGTTGTTGTCCTTGATGATCTTTATGGCCTTCCTGTAATATCGGGTGGTGTAGGTGTCCTGGAGGGCAGGTAGTTTGCCCCCGGTGATGCGTTGTGCAGACCTCACTACCCTCTGGAGAGCCTTACGGTTGTGGGCGGAGCAGTTGCCGTACCAGGCGGTGATACAGCCCGCCAGGATGCTCTCAATTGTGCATCTGTAGAAGTTTGTGAGTGCTTTTGATGACAAGCCGAATTTCTTCAGCCTCCTGAGGTTGAAGAGGTGCTGCTGCTTCTTCACGATGCTGTCTGTGTGGGTGGACCAATTCAGTTTGTCTGTGATGTGTATGCCGAGGATCTTAAAACTTGCTACCCTCTCCACTACTGTTCCATCGATGTGGATAGGGGGGTGTTCCCTCTGCTATTTCCTGAAGTCCACAATCATCTCCTTAGTTTTGTTGACGTTGAGTGAGGTTATTTTCCTGACACCACACTCCGAGGGCCCTCACCTCCTCCCTGTAGGCCGTCTCGTCGTTGTTGGTAATCAAGCCTACCACTGTTGTGTCGTCCGCAAACTTGATGATTGAGTTGGAGGCGTGCGTGGCCATGCAGTCGTGGGTGAACAGGGAGTGCAGGAGAGGGCTCAGAACGCACCCTTGTGGGGCCCCAGTGTTGAGGATCAGCGGGGTGGAGATGTTGTTGCCTACCCTCACCACCTGGGGGCGGCCCGTCAGGAAGTCCAGTACCCAGTTGCACAGGACGGGGTCGAGACCCAGGGTCTCAAGCTTGATGACGAGCTTGGAGGGTACTATGGTTTTAAATGCCGAGCTGTAGTCGATGAACAGCATTCTCATATAGGTATTCCTCTTGTCCAGATGGGTTAGGGCAGTGTGGTTGAGATTGAATCGTCTGTGGACCTATTTTGGCGGTAAGCAAATTGGAGTGGGTCTAGGGTGTCAGGTAGGGTGGAGGTGATATGGTCCTTGACTAGTCTCTCAAAGCACTTCATGATGACGGAAGTGAGTGCTATGGGGCGGTAGTCGTTTTGCTCAGTTACCTTAGCTTTCTTGGGAACAGGAACAATGGTGGCCCTCTTGAAGCATGTGGAAACAGCAGACTGGGATAGGGATTGATTGAATATGTCCGTAAACACACCAGTCAGCTAGTCTGCGCATGCTCTGAGGGCACGGCTGGGGATGCCGTCTGGGCCTGCAGCCCTGCGAGGGTTAACACGTTTAAATGTTTTACTCACCTCGGCTGCAGTGAAGGAAAGGCCGCATGTTTTGGTTGCAGGCCGTGTCAGTGGCACTGTATTGTCCTCAAAGCGGGCAAAAAGGTTATTTAGTCTGCCTGGGAGCAAGACATCCTGGTCCGTGATGGGGCTGGTTTTCTTTTTGTAATCCGTGATTGACTGTAGACCCTGCCACATACCTCTTGTGTCTGAGCCGTTGAATTGAGATTCTACTTTGTCTCTGTACTGACGCTTTGCTTGTTTGATTGCCTTGCGGAGGGAATAGCTACACTGTTTGTATTCGGTCATGTTTCCGGTCACCTTGCCCTGATTAAAAGCAGTGGTTTGCGCTTTCAGTTTCACCCGAATGCTGCCATCAATAATCAATTAGATCTGATAGAGTGGTGAGTTGGTGATGGAAGGAATACAAAAATCAGAGATACTTGTATGACTAAATTATCTTAATTTCCTAGGTAGACCTTTCAGTATGTTCTAACATTGCATTCTAATGAAAAACCATACATTTTTGAAGTAGTCCAGAGCATGTCCTGAATAGGAAATGGCCTATATTGAGAGGATGTTATGATTATATAACCCATAAACCATGCTTCTATCCAACAATGTGAGTTAAGTACATGTCAGAAACTCATGACAGGCCTGATGGAAACAGCAAATATCTGTAAACTTCCCAAATGTCGACAAAACAAAACACACTACACAGGGGTGGATAATATTTAGTCTGTTAAATAGATAATGTGACAAATGACATTGGAAATGCTTTTTTGCGCAATCGTTGGTAAAATAACATAGGATCGGGACAATACCAGTATTGCGATACTCGTTAGTATCGTGACAAGGGAAAAAAAAACATGATTCAGATTTAACTTTTTGGGAAAACAGCACTGTTTGACAACAGATGTTTGTTTCATTCAGATTCATATTCACATTTATTTATTTATTTTCCAAGCTATAGCACAATATTTTACATACAGCAGGTTTTTAAAGAACCAAATAGTTTGGTGAGCTTTGTGTTTCCATGGGAAAAAATATTGCGATACTGGTATCGACCCGGCCCTAGAACAACCCTAACGTCGAAGTAAACTGCAGTCACACAATGCTATGTTGTGTGGTCCACTTGGACATGGAAAAGCATGCACAGTTTATTACTTAGGCTACATATGACATAAATGGATGTTGAACTTAACAGGGTGGTGAAAGTGCAGCAATGAACTTGGTGCTCATTTCCCAGAAATATAATTATGTATAAAGGTCTTAATTTGTATAATGGTGACATGATTATCGGTGCTTGTCTGCCAAATAAAATTATTGCGCTCTGATCCATAGTCTCATCATGTACAGTTGAAGTCGGAAGTTCACATACACCTTAGCCAAATACATTTAAACTCCGTTTTTTACAATTCCTGACATGTATCCTTGTAAACATTCCCTGTCAGTTAGGATCACAGCTTTATTTTGAGAATGTGAAATGTCAGAATAATAGTAGAGAGTAGAGGTCGACCGATTATGATTTTTCAACGCTGATACCGATTATTGGAGGACCCCCCCCCAAAAAAAGCGGATACTGATTAAATCGGCCGATTTTTAAAATGTATTTGTAATAATGACAATTACAACTATAAAAATAATACATCAATAAAATCAATTTAGCTTAAAATAAATAATGAAACATGTTCAATGTGGTTTAAAAAAATGCAAAAGCAAAGTGTTGGAGAAGAAAGTAAAAGTGCAATATGTGCCATGTAAGAAAGCTAACGTTTCAGTACCTTTCCCAGAACAGGACAACATATGAAAGCTTGTAGCTCCTTTTAACATGAAACTTCAATATTCCCAGGTAAGAAGTTTAAGGTTGTAGTTATTATAAAGGAATTATAGGACTATTTCCATACCATTTGTATTTCATTAACCTTTGACTATTGGATGTTCTTATAGGCACTTTAGTATTGCAGGTGTAACAGTATAGCTTCCGTCCCTCTCCTCGCCTCTACCTGGGCTCGAACCAGGAACACATCGACAACAGCCACCTTCGAAGCAGCGTTACCCATCGCACCACAAAAGCCGCGGCCCTTGCAGAGCAAGGGGAACAACCACTCCAAGTCTCAGAGCGAGTGACGTTTGAAAGGCTATTAGCGCACACCCCGTTAATTAGCTAGTCATTTCACATCGGTTACACCAGCCTAATCTCGGGAGTTGATAGGCTTAAAGTCATAAACAGGTGCTGGCAAACGCACAAAAGTGCTGTTTGAATGAAAGCTTACGAGCCTGCTGGTGCCTACCATTGCTCAGTCAGACTGCTCTATCAAATCATAGACTTAGTTGTAACATGATAGCACACAGAAATACGAGCATTGGGTCATTAATATGGTTGAATCTGGAAACTATCATCTCGAAAACAAGACGTTTATTCTTTCAGTGAAATACGGAACCGTTCCGTATTTTATTTTACCTTTATTTAACTAGGCAAGTCAGTTAAGAACAAAAGTGGGTTAACTGCCTGTTCAGGAGCAGAACGACAGATTTGTACCTTGTCAGCTCGGGGGTTTGAACTTGCAACCTTACGGTTACGAGTCCAACGCTCTAACCACTAGGCTACCCTACCACCCCACTCTAACAGGTGGCATCCTTAACTCTAAATATTCCAATATTCCTGTTACATTGCACAACCTTCAATGTTATTTCATAATTACGTAGCATTCTGGCAAATTAGGTGGCCCAAACTGTTGCAAAAACACTGACTCTGCGTGCAATGAACGCAAGAGAAGTGACACAATTTCACCTGGTTAATATTGCCCGCTAACCTGGATTTCTTTTAGCTAAATATGCAGATTTAAAAATGTATACTTCTGTGTATTGATTTTAAGAAAGGCATTGATGTTTATGGTTAGGTACACATTGGAGCAACCATATGCACCGCATCGATTATATGCAACGCAGGACACGCTAGACAAACTAGTAATATCGTCAACCATGTGCAGAACTTCTTCGATATAGGGGGTGCTCTTAATTTTTGGATGAAAAACGTTCCCGTTTTAAACAAGATGTGTTGTCACGAAAAGATGCTCGACTATGCATATAATTGACAGCTTTGGAAAGAAAACACTGACGTTTCCAAAACTGCAAAGATATTGTCTGTGAGTGCCACAGAACTGATGTTACAGAGAAAAAAAAACAGATAAAAATACAATCAGGAAGTGCCGCATTTTTTGAAACCGCTTCATGGCAATGACTCCTTATATGGCTGTGGAGGAGCTTGGACTCAGCTTACCTTTTCCACGTTTTCCCCAAGGCGTCTGCAGCATTGTGACGTATTTGTAGGCATATCATTGGAAGATTGACCCTAAGAGACTACATTTACCAGGTGGTCGCTTGGTGTCCTCCGTTGCAATTATTGCATAATCTCCAGCTGCAGTACTTTTCCGTTTGCTACTGAGGAGAAACACAACTGCCACAAAGGATTTATCATCGAATAGATATGTGAAAAACACCTTGAGGATGATTCTAAACGTTTGCCATGTTTCTGTCGATATTATGGAGTTAATTTGGAAAAAAGTTTGGCGTTGTAGTGAATGAATTTGTTTTTTTTTCTTAGCCAAAAGTGATGAACAAAACGGAGCGATTTCTCCTACACAAATAATCTTTTTGGAAAAAAAATGAACATTTGCTATCTAACTGAGAGTCTCCTCATTGAAAACATCAGAAGTTCTTCAAAGGTAAATGATTTTATTTGAATGCTTTTCTTGTTTTTGTGAAAATGTTGCCTGCTGAATGCTAGGCTTAATGCTATGCTAGGCTATCAATACTCTTACACAAATGCTTGTGTAGCTTTGGTTGAAAAGCATATTTTGAAAATCTGAGATGACAGTGTTGTTAACAAAAGGCTAAGCTTGTGTTTCAATATATTTATTTCATTTGCGATTTTCATGAATAGAAAAGGTTGCATTATGCTAATGCATTATAGTTGAAATATTTCTTTTGATTTTCCCATGATGTCAAGCAAAGAGGCACGGAGTTGGAAGGTAGGCCTTGAAATACATCCACAGGTACACCTCCAATTGACTCAAATTATGTCAATTAGCCTATCAGAAGCTCTAAAGCCATGACATCATTTTCTGGAATTTTACAAGCTGTTTAAAGGCACAATCAACTTAGTGTATGTAAACTTCTGACTCACTGTTATTGTGATACAGTGAATTGTAACTGAAATAATCTGTCTAAACAATTGTTGGAACAATTAATTGTGTCATGCACAAAGTAGATGTCCTAACCGACTTGCCAAAACTATAGTTTGTTAACTTTGTGGAGTGGTTGAAAAACTCCATCCCAAATGGATGTAAACTTCCGACTTCAACTGTAGCCCATCTCTGCACTGCATCTGCAAGCTGTTGGCGAGAGCGCACTGCCAAAACCAGAGTGGACACATTTACTGTGTTTGTGTGTGCCAAAACCATTGTTCCTGAAAAACTCTACTGTGGGGAGTGCAGTTAATACTTATTATTGGAATTAAAACAAATCTAGTGGTCCTCTTTCAAGGCTTAAAATCACTCATTTTGATGGTCAGTCTAGACATGTGTGCTATGACAATAGTGTGACTTTGCGCTTGATTTGGTCAAATGCTTGAGTTGAGGCGAGAGGTTCTTGTGATGTTTCTGAAGATGCATGTAATTAGGCCTATCCCATTCATCTGCCTTGCAAAACAAAGCAGTGTTCTATATCCAGAGACGCAAAGGAGAAGGAATCAATAACAATATCACAGCACAGAAATCCCTTTATTGGGAACGTTCTCCCACTGCTCACCCGTGACTGCTTGAAACATTATTGAACATGTACTCACTCCCTTTAGTGACAGCAATTCTATCTGGGTTACCTCATGAGCACCGCTACAAATACACTGTGAATCAAACAACTCTTTCCATACACACACTCCATCTCACACACACATTAAAACAAAAATCTGACTTCATAGATCCCTCACCTTTTTGGGCCCACTGAAGATCTTCCTGCCAGCCTCCATGGATTTGTCCCCCTGTTTTCCTGAGCGACCCTTCTGCCCTTCAGACCCACCAGGGATCGAGTCATCAGAAAACTCCTGAATATCTGAGAGGGGGAGGGGAAAACAGCACAATAAGGTGGAATCAACATGATGGAAATACATGTACAATAGAAATCCTGTTACATGTTGAAGGAAAACTGACTAAGTAACACATCCTATTTAGACTGTATATGAGATAGCTTATCAAATCACCTGTTTTTTTCATAGAGCTAACTCTTTATTGCCTTTAGACAAACACAAACATCAACAGTATATGTTACCTGTACTGCTGCTGCCCTGGCTGTCCTGAGAGTCGCTGGGCTGGGGGCTGTCCACAATAGCTGCCATTGCAGCTGCTGCAGCCTTCTTGGCCTTCCTCTTCTCTTTGGCCTGGGAGCCCTCCTCTTCATCACTGTCGCTCTCGCTGAGGTCGTCAAAGCCAAAGTACTTGATCTTGTAGCTGCTGCTTCCGCCGGCCGTGTGGTCAACTCCCTCCTCCCCCTCCTGGTCACCTTTATCCTCGAAGCCAAAGAACTCCAGCTTGGTCTCCTTCTTGGTCTTACTCTGGGTGGTTCGGGACCTGACGGTTACAAGAGGAGAATCGATTCATTTCAAATCAGCAGCTGACATTAAAAACACAAAAACAATAGTCAAAGGTTAATTGTCATCTTAAACAGGTGCTTAAATCGAGAAAACAGATTCGCCTAGGTTTAGGTATAGTGGAAACATTTGGTAAACCACATATGAGGGTGAGCTGAGTGTGTATAAGAAGGGACGTTATGCGCTTACCTGTAAATATACAGTTGTACAATATTAAGCAGTATCAAGCATGTCATGAAGGACCAGTGGGAGGCAACTACGGCAAGAGTCTTGAGTGTACGGTCTGGGCCACAGCCAGTGGAGTCGTTTACCTGGTGGGTTTGGCTGGAGGTATGTCTGCCTTCTTCCTCAGCCGTCCCGCCTCCCCCAGGTCAGCAGGGGGTGCGCTGGTGATGAGCTCGTCCATGCTGCGCTCTATGGAGTCCTGGATGGTGACGTTACATACCGACAGGCAGGATGGGTGCAGCACCGTATAGTCCCGTACCCGACCCCTGCCAGCAGGTTTAGTCGCCGGTTTGGCCACTGTTGTGATAGCATTAGTGCAACCCCTGGCAGTGGACACACTTTTGGGAATCAGTGCAGCCGGACTGCTGGTGGCTACAGGCAGTTTGCTGTCGCTAGTAGCAGAAGCATCTAGAACATCGGAGGCCTTGTTTGGCTTGGGCCGGATGTATTTCCTAGTATTGGACGGCCTGAGGAGGAACGGGGAGGGAGGGATGTTGTCAACAACCGGCTCGGCCGGAGACTCGTGTTCAGCACTTTTCATCCCACCTGAGGAGAGCCCATCCTTGGAAGATGAGGACTGGGAGTCCCCACTAAACCCTGGTGCCTCAGCTGAGTCTTTTTCCTGGAGAGGATCCATGCTAGGGGAGGAGGTAGAAAACTCCTGGGTTCCTATTAGGCTCCATTCCACATAGGGGTCCTTGGGCACAGTCTTCGAAACAGAGGACTGAGCAATAGGCTTCTGGTTACTCTCTGATTTATTTCTGAACAAGGACTGTTTACTCTTTTCTGCACCCTCATTGGACAATGTTTGCTTGCCTGTGAGCACAAAAGAGACAAAAAGAGCATGTTAACAAAAAGGAAGCATTATAAGACAAGCATTATATTGTAAATTACTGTTTCAGATTTTGTTCAACACGGTTGTTTGGTTTGTGTCATTTCTAATCTGTAGCTCAGTTGGTAGAGCATGGCGCTTGTAACGCCAGGGTAGTGGGTTCAATTCCCGGGACCACCCATACGTAGAATGTATGCACACATGACTGTAAGTCGCTTTGGATAAAAGCGTCTGCTAAATGGCATATATTATTATTATATTATTATATAATCTAATTCTAAATGAAAGGGGTACAGGCCTATTGAGACAATGGCGTTGCAGTAAAGCCCGATTTATCTTTAGTGAGCCGTCAGGGACAGATAGAGACGAGATAAGCTGACACAGAAGCTGGCAGCAGAGACTAAAAGCCCACAGGGGAGCCCATCACTTTATCTTCTCCAGAAACATCCACACACCACATCTATCATCCCCATTATCACAGACACACAGTTTTCCTTCCATAATAATACAATAAAAAATAAAAAAATCACAATAAATAAAGTGAAATACAAGAAATAAAGTGAAATACAAGAGACAGGCAGGTGTTCTTTAGCTACTGTATACACACACACACACACAATTATTCTACAAGCACCTATGGAAACAAAACCAGGTTTCCATCCAACCTTTTAATTCAAGTATAGTACATGTCAGATGAAAAATTCCCCAGTCCTTAATGATTACAAGCATATCCATAACATGATGCAGCCACCACTACGCTTGAAAATATTGAGAGTGGTACTCAGGGACAGAGTACCACTCAGTAGTGTGTTGTATTTGCCCCAAACATAACACTTTGTATTCAAGACAAAAAGTGAACTGCTTTGACACATTTTTGGCAGTATGATTTAAATGCCTTGTTGCAAACAGGATGCATGTTATGGAATATTTTTATTCTGTACAGGCTTCCTTCTTCACTCGTTCAATTTTTGAATGACTACCTCATCTCTGTACCCCATACACAATTATCGGTCGAATAGTGAATTTCAAACAGATTCAACCACAAAGACCAGGGAGATTTTCCAATGCCTCGGAAAGAAGGGCACCTATTGGTAGATGGGTAAAAAAGAAGACATCTGCGCATGATGAAGTTATTAATTACACTTATTGTGGAGAAACTAGAATGTTGTCAATTCATCCTGTTTTCTACCACAACAATTAAACTCTGTAACGGTTTAAGTCACCATTGGCCTCATGGTGAAATCCCTGAATACACCTGTATCTTTGTAGTGACTGCAAGTATTGATACACCATCCAAAGTGTAATTAATAACTGCAGGGTTTTTCATGCTCAACAGTTTCTCCTGTGTATCATGAATGGTCCACCATCCAAAGGACATCCAGACAATTTGACAACTGTGTGAAGCATTGGATTCAACATTGGCCAGCATCGCTGTGGAATGCTTTTGACACCTTGTAGAGTTCATGCCCTGACGAATTGAGGCTGTTCTGAAGTGGGGACAAGTCAATATTAGGTAGGTGTTTCTAATGTTTGGTATACTCAGTATTTATTGGGACTATATGAATTCTAGCTACTTCTAAAGCACATGTGTCCTAGAAAGTAATATGTAACACTGTAAAAGACATTTCTTTATTATAAAATCTAAAATGTTGATACGAATACCTGTCGTTGAAATTACAAAGTAATTTGTGGAAAATTTGGTGTCCACATTGTGTTAAAAAAAAAAGCACAATTTTCCTATTGCGATGCATTATATTTAAAATTGTAGTCTCTTTAAAAACGTCAGGTTTGTGGTGATGACATGCTAGAGATCTGTCATTCATTCATTGCTATGATCATTGATCTCCTGAAGAAGCTATCCTTTATTTTATTTTTGTGCCCCCAAATGCTTGGATATAATGGTAAGGTTACCAGGTTGCCAGCTAACTAGCCAATGAGGTAATGTGATCAAAGTGTAAACAAATGGTTAACGACACACGAGTCGTTTGAGAACAGCCCACGACATGGTTAAGATTTTTTTTAAAGCAAGCAATTTCTGCTCTAGTAATGGTGCAAACATGACGCTATTAAATATGCACTCACCTTTTTTTTCTAAAAACAACAGTACAGCGAAGCCTTATCAGTACAACAATTATTACCTGGGAGATATTTTTCCTAGTCGCTCAGTGCTCCCAAAATAAAACTCCTGATCGCACAGCAAAATATTTTGTTGCATATGCAACCAAATTGGTCGCACTTTAGAGCCCTGAAAAAAATCAACATTTTTTTTGTAACAAAACCCCAGTAGAGCTGAAAAAGCAATGGAAACCCATTTAACTTGGATTTTTTTTTTTCGGTACATGGGAATTTAACAGCAAAAGTTATTTTTATGTGCACTACGGCATCAAGCACATCCTTTTATCCACAACAACTCAATTTGATGGAAACATCTCTGGAAAAGCCACATATTGTTTTTATTCAGATTTTAGAATGTTCCCATGAAACTCTGTTGCTAATTGGATGGAAATCTAGCTCGTGACAAAGTGCACACAACATCTCATTCTAAATTTCCGAGAGCATCCCCTCGAATGAACATATCCAACATGTTTATGGCCAACAGTCAGAGTTATCTGCCATCCAGTCCTTACCTGTAGATGTGCTGTTGGAGTTCCTACTGATATCCACTGGTACTGTGGCTGTAGCAGAAGGCAGGTTACTGGCCTCACCCTCAGCCAGTTTAGACTGGGGCACACCGAAGGAGGTGACAGGCTTGGACTCATCGTCGCTGTCAAAACCAAAAGGATCTTCTGAGCTGTCATCATCCTCAATCCGTGGCCTCTTGAGTAACTCGACTACTTCAGGCTTCAGAGTGGGCCGCTTAGAGCCCAGTTGGGCCTTGTAAGTGGTCTCTCCCCATTTGGTGCTAAGTGTGGCCTTGTTGGAGAAGACCTCTTCAAATTTGGAGTTTGCCTCCCCTCCCTTACGGCTGTAGGTTTTACCAAATCTGGATGTCATGGTGATTGATGTATGTTACATATTCTCTGTAACACCAGAAAACAATATTAGTTTATCAATATTTATCTTACACAAAGCTGGGGGAGGGTGTGTAGGTCTACAGGCAAAATAGGTTGAATGTTTTTCCCTGACTATTTGTGATCAGACAATTAGCATACCTACAACTGCACTAGGGTCGGAACGTCTTCCAGTGTAGATTAAGGCACAGCGGAGCCGATGAGAAATGCTAAATAGTCTACCTACCTACCTACAACTGAAAAAAAAAAAGCTATCATGATTGTGCTGCTCAGTCTCCTCTCACTCACGTGACTCTGCTGCCCGCTGCACTGCTCACTCAACACACACACCCTCTGCCCCCCCCCCCCTTCCCTACCACTCACGCAACAGCCTTCTTCGCTGCTTGAGTCAGCAACAGCAGGTAACAGTAAAATACGAAACAAATATTAATAATGAGAAAGGCACATTATCCTTAGTGTTAATCCAAGAAGATGGAACGACTGCTAGTTTCTCAGAAACTGCCATTTTAGTCCTCATGTTAGCTAGCAGTATACACAGCAGCCATTATGAAATGGCACCAAATTGAACAACAAAGGAGCTGGTTGGCTGACACTGCCATTCCAAAATGGCTGCTGTGACTTCCATAACCTAGCATGAGGACAAAAAGGACAATTTCAGGTCATGTGAGTGAGAGGAGACAGAGCAGCAAGCGGGTACATCGTGACAGCTTTTTACCAGTTGTAAGTAGGTAGGCAAATTATCTTATTAGTGATGCCCATGTCCAATGGTCAGTGCTATCAGGGATCCTTGGGATGCCTCTACCCTAAACTAGAGGTTGACCAATTAATCGTAATGGCCGATTAATTAGGGTCGATTTCAAGTTTTCATGACAAATCGGTAATCTACATTTTTGGACACCGATTGTGGCAGATTTAAAAAAAAAAAAAAAAAAATGTTTAACCTTTTATTTAACCAGGCAAGTCAGTTCAGAACACATTCTTATTTTCAATGACGGCCTAGGAACGGTGGGTTAACTGCCTTGTTCAGGGGCAGAACGACAGATTTTTACCTTGTCAGTGCTGAGATTTGATCTTGCAACCTTCCGGTTACTAGTCCAACGCTCTAACCACCTGCCTTACATTGCACTCCACGAGGAGCCTGCGTGGCAGGCTGACTACCTGTTACGCGAGTGCAGCAAGAAGCCAAGGTAAGTTGCTAGCTAGCATTAAACTTACCTTATAAAAAACAATCAATCTTAACATAATCACTAGTTAACTACACATGGTTGATGATATTACTAGTTTATCTAGCTTGTCCTGCATTGCATATAATCCATGCGGTGCCTGTTAATTTCTCATCTAATCACAGCCTACTTCGCCAAACAGGTGACGTTCGTGAAAAAAAGCACTGTCGTTGCACCAATGTGTACCTAACCATAACATCAATGCCTTTCTTTAAAATCAATACACAAGTATATATTTTTAAACCTGCATATTTAGTTAATATTGCCTGCTAACATAACATTAATTTTAACTACGGGAATTAGGTCACTTCTATTGCGTTCCGTGCAAGAAGCCAGGCTATATGCAGCAGTTTGGGTCGCCTGGCTCGTTGCGAACTGTGTGAAGACCATTTATTCCTAACAAAGACTGTAATTAATTTGCCAGAACTGTACATAATTATGACATAACATTGAAGGTTGTACAATGTAAGAGCAATATTTAGACTTTGGGATGCCACCCGTTAGTGAAATACGGAACCGTTCCGTATTTCACTGAGAGAATAAATGTTTTGTTTTAGAAATTATAGTTTCCCGATTTGACCATATTAATGACCTAAGGTTCATATTTCTGTGTGTTATTATGTTGTAATTAAGTCTATGATTTGATAGAGCAGTCTGACTGAGCAGTGGTAGGCAGCAGCAGGCTCGTAAGCATTCATTCAAACATCACTTTTGTGTGTTTTCCAGCAGCTCTTCGCTGTGCTTCAAGCATTGAGCTGTTTATGACTTCAAGCCGATCAACTCCCGAGACTAGGCTGGTGTAACCAATGTGAAATGGCTAGCTAGTTAGCGGGGTGACGTCACTCGCTCTGAGACCTTGAAGTAATTGTTCCCCTTGCTCTGCAAGGGCCGTGGCTTTTGTGGAGCAATGGGTAACGATGCTTCGAGGGTGGCTGTTGTCGATGTGTTCCTTGTTAGAGTCCTGGAAGCAAAACTGTTACACTGGCAATACTAAAGTGCCTATAAAAACATCCAATAGTCAAAGGTATATGAAATACAAATGGTATAGAGAGAAATAGTCCTATAATAACTACAACCTAAAACTTCTTACCTGGGAATATTGAAGACTCGTGTTAAAAAGGAACCACCAGCTTTCATATGTTCTCATGTTCTGAGCAAGGAACTTAAAGTTAGCTTTTTGACGCGGCACATATTGCACTTTTACTTTCTTCTCCAACACTTTGTTTTAGCATTATATAAACCAAATTAAATATTTTTCATTATTTATGAGGCTAAATTGATTTTTATGTATTATATTAAGTTAAAATAAGTGTTCATTCAGTATTGTTGTAATTGTCATTATTAAAAATTAAATAAAAATGTAAAAAATTAAATAAAATGAGTCCTATTAATCGGTATCGGCTTTTTTGGGTCCTTCAATAATCGGTATCGGTGCTGAAAAAAACAAATCGGTAGACCTCTAATGTAGACCAATCAGGGGCTAGTCTAACTGAATCTAGCTAAGCAAACCATCAAAGTTGAATTACAATCATAAACCCACTTTTGTCATTTCATTGGCATAGGCTACTGACAAGTCAATCCCGCAAACAGGACATTTACAACAATTTGTACTTTGTAGTCTCAACATCTGGCACATAATAACGGCACAATTACCAGAAAACAGCAGGCGGGAGCGACACTGTGTGCTAGCATGCTAGCTAGCATATGGTGTCCCTAACTAGCTAACATACGGGTTGTGTTCGCGGGAGGACTCCGGGAGGCAGGGGCAGAAAAAAAAGTCAGATAATACTTTTATTTCCCTTTTGAACCACATTCAAAAGTTTCACAAGCATGAGGATGCCATGCTCGAGGTGAGGGGTGGTTCATGCAAGAACCAATAGGGTGCACCCCAAATTGCACACTATTGGGTCCTTGGGATATACATTTGTGCTAGACCTGGCAACCCTGCTCTACAGTGTCTTTAATCTACACACCCACTTAAGCTTCATGTCCACCAGACTCGTCAAATTCTTTGCATTCTGGCAGAATTCATTCAGTGTCAATGGAGCCGCCCGCAAAGCTACGTTTGGGATGCCACATTCGGCTGCGCTGTGTTCTGTGGAGTGCTCAATATTTTAAGCTCGTGCGCTGCATTTCCATGTGGTGGTATAAACAGAAGTTCATAAAAGTTCCATGGTCAGGATGGAACCATACAGGGATGGAACCATACAGAGGCAAAATGATGACTATTGTGTAGTTAGAGAGGAGAAGATACATACACTGGCTGAATGACTGGAAATGTGTCTCTGGTAAGAATGACACAATTCAACATTACTACACTTGGGTAGTGTGCCCTGTTGGCTAGTTTTCACAAAACCATCCAACAGAATGGTGTGCAAAATGAATATGCACAGAACTGTTCTGTGTGTAATTTAGCATGCCATCATGCAGGGCCAGCTAGTGATTTGAAAAAAATCAGTACTATCTTTGGGAACAACCAGTTTAATGGATTGATGTTGCTAGAGATGAGTGACAGAAGAATAGAAACAAACTAGATTAATTGTTGTAAATGTGCCCTTATGCACGCAGTCTGTTTGTAGCTCTGTCAGCCTATGAAACCAGAAGGTCGATAGGAAAATAACTTAATCCATTCTAATTATTAGCTACGGTCGAAAATGATCTTTTACATGCTGCATGCAACCCGTTCTGCATCAAGTACGGGAAACACGGTCTAGACATCCAGCAAAAACACAAGGCATTATTAGTCTGTTCGACCCTGATGCAGCTGTCAGCAAACGGGTCGGATCTGCTGGCTACATACTTAACGGTGTTAGTTAGCTAACGTTAGCCTTTTAACACTATATTTAGCATTTATCACTAACAGTTATAGCTATTTAGCTAGTTCTAAATGTAACTGAGCAGTAACGTCGTTATTTTCCTCATTGATGTAGCATAGCCAGCTAACTGGCTAGTTAGCTAACTACACAACTTTGACTGAGTTAGTAATTGCAAACCATGGCACGACTGGCTGGTTGATTGGGCCAATGCAAGGATAAGCTAGGCAGTTGTGAGGAAGAGCGACAGAACAGCCATTAGCAAGATGGTTTAGAAACGCTGTCATTAGTTAGTTAACGTTAGTTAGCCATGTTTACATTTTAGCCTAGTTAGAAAATGTAGCTAACGTTAGCTAGCCAGTAAACGCAGCCTTGAAGATGATTTGTTATTTTCTGTAACAAAACGTGTGGAAATGTATTTCTCAAAATGAGCAATGTTACACATTAAAACAAGACATGGTGCGATATCGCTAACACCAGAAAAACACTCAACTCAGACAGTGGGACCGCTTCTTCTGCACCCGGCTAGGCCTCTTCTTAGACTTCGGCGTAATCACACAAAACAAGCGTTAACTCCGTGCAAAGATAGCCACAGTTTACAAACACGATACAGAATGTACCAATGGGGAAAAACTGCGCTTATAGCGGTACATAGATGACCGGCATTGTTTTAAATTCTTTCCGGATTCTGGACTTTATTTATTTTGTAGTGCCAATGACTCCCATTCTTCTGCTTCTTCTTCGTGTGGTTTTCCAGCAGACGAGACGCTTTCTTCTTCGATGAGGTTTAACTGCAGTTGGCATCCAATAAATGTTGCATTACAGCCACCTATTAGACTGGAGTACAACTCCCTTATACTTTGCTTGAATAAAGAAATACCCTACCATCAAACACAACACTCACAAAAAAGTAATAATAATACAAAATAACACCACCCTACTCCACTATTTAAATCTATTTAGTACTACTTCAGGCCAACAGCCTGAAAGGATGGGAAACCACCACTTAGCACACCCTGTAAGTCTTCTGACATCAAGTCTCGCACACCCAAATACCACTCTGCAGCTGCCACCACAAACTCAATGTTCTGCGACTTATATTCCATCCCTGCAGTACAGGTGATAACCATTCCTATAAATGCTAAAAATCCAATCTTACTGAAACATGCAATACCAGTCATTCAAGGGTTTTTTTATTTATTTTTTCTATTTTCTACATTGCAGAATAATAGTGAAGACATCAAAGTATGAAATAACACATATCATGTAGTAACCAAAAAAGTGTTAAACATATATTTGAGATTCTTCAAAATAGCCACCCTTTTCCTTGATGTTAGATTTGCATACTCTTGGCATTCTCTCAACCAGCTTCACTTGGAATGCTTTCCCAACAGTCTTGAAGGAGTTCCCACATATGCTGAGCACTTGTTGGCTGCTTTTCCTTCAATCTGTGGTCCAACTCATCCCAAACCATCTCAATTGGGTTGAGGTCGGGTGATTGTGGAGGCCATGTCATCTGATGCAGCACTCCATCACTCTCCTTCTTGGTCAAATAGCCCTTACACAGCCTGGAGGTGTGTTGGGTCATTGTCCTGTTGAAAAACAAATGATAGTCCCACTAAGCGCAAACCAGATAAGATGGTGTGTCGATGCAGAATGCTGTGGTAGCCATGTCATGCTGGTTAAGTGTGCCTTGAATTCTAAATAAATCACCAACAGTGTTACCAGCTAAGAACCATCACACCTCCTGCTCCATTCTTCACGGTGGTAACCACGCATGCAGAGATCATCCGTTCACCTACTCTGCATCTCACAAAGACACGGCGGTTGAAACCAAAATTCTCACATTTGGACTCATCAGACCAAAGGACAGATTTCCGCCAGTCTAATGTCCATTGCTCATGTTTTTTGGCCCAAGCAAGTCTCTTCTTATTATTGGTGTTTTTTAGTAGTGGTTTCTTTGCAGCATTCGATAATGAAGACCTGATTCACGCAGTCTCCTCTGAACAGTTGATGTTGAGATGTGTCTGTTACTTGAACTCTGTGAAGCATTTATTTGTGCTGCAATTTCTGAGGCTGGTATCTGTAACTCTAATGAACTTTTTCTCTGCAGCAGAGGTAACTCTGGGTTTTCCTTTCCTGTGGCGGTTCTCATGAGAAACAGTTTCATCATAGCGCTTGATTGTTTGTTCAAGTGCAGTCACAAAAACCTTCAAAGTTCTTGACATTTTCCAGATTGACTGACCTTCATGTCTTAAAGTAATGATGGACTGTCATTTCTCTTTGCTTATTTGAGCTGTTCTTGCCATAATATGGACTTGGCTTTTTACCAAATAGGGCTATCTTCTGTATACCACCCCTACCTTGTCCCAACACAACTGATTGGCTCAAACGCATTAAAAAGGAAAGAAATTCCACAAATTAACTTTTAACATGGCACACCTGTTAATTGAAATGCATTCCAGGGGACTACCTCATGAAGCTGGTTGAGAGAATGCCAAGAGTGTGCAAAGCTGCAATCAAGGAAAACGGTGGCTACTTTGAAGAATCTCACATTTTAAATATATTTTGATTTTGTTTAATACTTTTTTGGTTACTACGTGATTCAATTTATGTTATTTCAAGGTGTTAATGTCTTCACTGTTATTCTACAATGTAGAAAATAGTTTTAAAAATAAAGAAAAACCCTTGAATGAGTAGGTGTGTCCAAACTTTTGACTGGTAGTGTATATCACTTGTTGGTTGATCTCTCTGTACTGGTATAGATCTACTACTCACACCACTCCTCACAGGATCCCTCCGCCTTGACCAATTTTCCTCTTCACTGCCTCAGCGATGACAACTTCCATACTACTCCAACCCTGGAAACCTCAACCTGCCTCTCTCGCACGGGACATTTCTGATCCCCAGCCCCATGGGTACCTTTACAATGAACACATACCAATACTTTCCCCAATGCTACACATTCCTTTGTCTCATGCCCTTCTGCACACTTCTCACACCTCGGAAACGCCCTCCCACACACTGCTGCCACATGCCCATAAGCTCGACACCTGTAACAACATAGTGTATTCGGCACAAAAGCTTGTACATGATAACTTATATATCCTAACATCACTTGGTCGGGCAAACACTCAACTTCAAAACTCAAAAGAACAGACAACGACTCTTCTGTTTCACCACTCGTGCCACCCTGTCTGCGTCGCACTAAACGACGAGCATCACAAACACCGGGAATCTTCCCCTTCAGCTGGTCAACTTTTACATTTATCGCTACCCCAGTAATCACTCCTTTCAATAGCGCCCTTTTCTTGAGAGCAAAACAATTCACATCTCTTGCACCCACTTGTTAACATGGGGGGGCTGCTCCCTCTGATCAGCAGAAACACAAACAATTATCACAAGACTACTTCTGGTTACCCTCACCGATTCCACAGCACCCAACTCTGTTTTCACACACCCTGAAACTACAAATGGATCAGTCAAAAGGCAAGGGTCCACTTTTTCCAAAAACTTCACTCCTAGGGCTCCCGAGTGGCACAGCAATCTAAGGCACTGCATCTCAGTGCTAGAGGCATCAGTACAGACCCTGGTTCAATTCCAGGCTGAATCACAACCGGCTGGGATTGGGAGTCCCATAGGGCGGCACACCATTGGCCCAGTGTTGTCCGTGTTAGGTATTGGATGGGGTAGACCATCATTGTAAATCAGAATTTGTTCTTAACTGACTTGCCTAGTTAAATAAAGGTCAAATATTTTTTTTTGTCGCAGACTCATCTTTATCCCATCTTTATCCCACCCAATCTAACTTCACCACACCTACCACCTCCGAAACTTTGCCCTCATTCACTTCCATTTCTCCAGCTTTCTTCAGCTCATTCTGCTTACACTTTCTATTATTCTTATTTAACAAACCACCTCCTTTTCCCCCACAATTTTTAACCGACTCAAGCTCGCCCTCTTCCTCCCTCCCTCTCTTAGACCTTCTCTGCTTCTCTTTTTCCCTCCATTCCTCCTCCGTCTCCTTATAATATTGTACTTCTCCTGAAATACATCTTGTTGTTGCCTTCTCAAGGGATGCAATTTAATCGGCTGTCACAATCTCCGTACAATCAGCACAAACCCCTCGGGATGTATCGCTCGCCAGTGCATCCCACTTATAAAGCAGCTGCCTTGTGTCGATGTTCTTCTTTATCAATAGCTACCGCGACGCTTTAATATTTTAAACAACCACGCTCTTCCAACCGCCATCCACTGTCTCGCTTCCTTCAGCCTCCCTTTCCTTGACCCAACACGTTCATCTTCTTCTTTGTAGGGGTTTTACAGCGGACTACATCCAAAAGTTGTATTGCTGCCTCCTACTGTGTGGGATGAAAATAAAAGATCCCAAAAGACAACAATTGCAGCATGTGGAGAAAAATACTCATACTGACAACCAGAAAGTCACTCAATATGCTCTATCAGTCCGCTAATACAGGACTTGTAAAAGCTCGGTGCACTACTTCGGGGGGTGGGAGGAGAGGGGTACTTAGGAGCCTGGGATGGGGACACATCTTCTGTTGCTAATAACCCTTGCAACTCTTCCACTGTGAATTCATGAAGCCCCAAATACTTTCCCGCCGCAGCCACAATGATGTCCAATTTCTTCGACTTCCATGCTTACTTGAGCCTTGCAGTTTATCACAGTTGCAATGAATGCCACAAAATCCACTTTCTTTACATACAGCATGTCTGGTTTTCTTAGTTGACAAACATTCACTATGGGCTATGGTGCATTCACAACCATCTCTTAAACACTAGTGTCACTTTCTCTCTCAATACTTTTGATTGCCTCCACATAGGAGATCCAATTGACCACCCTAACTTTAGCCACCTTAACTTCCTTCACCCTTAGAGAGCACTCCATGAACACTGGGTCATGATCCCCACCACAATTGCAACATGGCCGTTCTTCACTTCGATCTCTCCGTATACTCCTTCCATCTGCACACATTTGAAACAATTTTGCATTGTTGTGGTTTTGACACAAAAGATCTTACTCCTTACCTATTATATTCTAGCTTTGCATGCCTAGGGGGGTATTCACTATCAAAAACAAATGCTCCCTCTGACATACTGCTGCAAGGTCACCCCAGTTATCACTCTTTTTAGCTTTGCTGCCGAGAGCAAAGCAGGACAAAACTCATCTCGAGTCGCGAAACGCATTGGCCCTCTCCCTCTGGGCAGCAGAC
The DNA here is from genome assembly GCF_023373465.1 of Oncorhynchus keta. Classification (NCBI taxonomy): domain Eukaryota; kingdom Metazoa; phylum Chordata; class Actinopteri; order Salmoniformes; family Salmonidae; genus Oncorhynchus; species Oncorhynchus keta. The sequence goes on from NC_068422.1 coordinate 36,194,102, forward strand.
ACACAAAAAATAAACACAAGTCCACTTCACAAGTCCACTGGATACTTTGACGAATTGATATAACCTTCTTCACCCAGTCTGAAACCACAAACAGATTGACCAAAATGCCTCTCTATCATGGTTGACAACTCCACGGTGTTCGACCCTCCCAGAGCGAAAAGAACCTTGGTGTGACCCTGGACAACACCCTTTTGTTCTCTGAAAACCATCAAAGTAGTGGCTCGATCCTGCAGGTTCATGCTCTACAACATCTGTACCCCTGCAAGTTATCCAGAACACTGCAGCCCGCCTGGTGTTCAACCTTCCTAAATTCTCCCATGTCACCCCGCTCTTCCGACACACTCCATTGGCTTCCAGTCGAAGCTCGCATCCACTACAAGACCGTGGTACTTGCCCATGGAGCAGCAAGAGGAACTGCCCCTCTTTACCTTCAGGGTCTGTTCAAACTTTACACCCCAACCCGAGTACTCCGTTCTGCCACCTCTGGTCTCTTGGCACTCCCACACCTATGGGAGGGCAACTACCGCTCTGCCCAGTCCAAGCTCTTCTCTGTCCTGGCACCCCAGTGATATATGGTTGTTAATGACTATACGATAACAAAAACAGAGGGGAGCTCATGTGGAACATGACTCATTGTGACTGGTAGAGATTCCCATGGGACTAATTTTAAACACAGGTCTCATAACCCCTAGAATTCAGTTTAGCTCAGCTATGTGCATGACATCACATAGCGAAGGTTGACCCTAAGTTATTTCAAACTCCAAAGCAAAGTATTTGGATCAGTACCTCTGACCTCTGGGCCCCTACATCAGGCTAACAAGGTCTATATGATCAACTGAAACAATTTCTGATTTAAACATGGACAATGATGTTACGTTAGATACGGAGCTCGGAGGCATGCGTCGAAATCGCTAAGCAGTATACTTCAAAGCATAGTGTCGATGCCTTTATCACTTTATCAGAAGCACGTGATCAATGACGTCCGTAGCTTCATTTAGTTGAACCTGATTGGTTTGGTATTGGTTTCGGTAGAAGACAAAAAGGCTACGCTGCACAAGTGCTACTGCATGTGGGATGTTATGTTGAAAAATGTGTCTGTTCTAAATGATTTTGACCAGCAGGTGTCACTACTGTACACTGTTGATCAAAGCATAGAGTAATGAACCTATTTTTGGCACAATTGGCTGGAAAGCCCCAATGCTTCAGGAAGCTTTGTTTCCCCATCACTAACAATTCTGAGTCTAGGTAGCTACATTTAAAAGGCTCCATTTTACACTAGAAGGTCTGAGCCATTTTTGTATCTAGATCCATCTCTGAGTTTGAAACACAATTTACCAATGTAAGGCAATTAACTCATATTAACACAGCTGAGGGGTAGCCTAAGAAGCATGCTAGATCTACGAAGGGTTCTCTAAAACTAACCAGCTTCAGATTCCAGCTCAGGCTTCACCCGAATTATGACGGTGGATATTGCTTGTCTGACCGTCCCTTCGCCCATGATTATAAGGGCCATTCTGATCCAACCATAAATTCATACACATTTTACCCCTGGATGGAGAGGATAGAAATTCAATATGTAGCTAGATGTAGAAGGCTAATGTTAACTAGCTGGCTAATCGCTAACGTTGCCCATGAAAGGAAGTTAGGCTAGCGAGCAAATATTTTAGACAGGGAGCCTATGACAAGAGTCAACATGTTTTTTACTACTTGCACACACACACACAAATCAAAACCATGGACACCAATATCATATTTAGCTAACAATCGTTTTTAGTATATTTTAGTTGTCATTGTATTAGACTAAGCACAGCTAGGTGATTTGATGATGTTGTAGTTTGTAGAAGTGGAAATGGTGCTGTAATAGGAGGCAGCTGCTGTTTTCTTTGCGACTTGTGGTTTCTAAATTAGTTGTTTAGTAATCTAAACATTAACTTGATGGACCATGTTGTAGGTCACACGCAATAGATGTTGCTCTCCAGTTTTGTGATGAAACAAAAGTGTGGTTGAATATATTCTGCTACTGTGTCTCCTTATTGTCTCGGCCTTAGGCCAATATACAGTATCAATGTTGGAAGGCATGTGAACAAACAGGTTATAGAGCAAACAAAGCAATTATCACAACACATAAACTCAGCAAAAAAAGAAACGTCCTCTCACTGTCAACTGGCTTTATTGTCAGCAATCTTAACATGTGTAAATATTTGTATGAACATAAGATTCAACAACTGAGATTTAAACTGAACAAGTTCCACAGACATGTGACTAACAGAAATTGAATAATGTGTCCCTGAACAAAGGTGGGGTCAAAATGAAAAGTAACAGTCAGTATATGGTGTGGCCACCAGCTGCATTAAGTACTGCAGTGCATCTCCTCCTCATGGACTGCACCAGATTTGCCAGCTCTTGCTGTAAGATGTTACCCCACTCTTCCACCAAGGCACCTGCAAGTTTCCGGACATTTCTGGGGGGAATGGCCCTAGCCCTCACCCTACGATCCAACAGGTCCCAGAACGGGCAGTATGGCTGGTGGCATTGTCATGCTGGAGGGTCATGTCAGGATGAGCCTGCAGGAACAATACCGCATGAGGGAGGAGGATGTCTTCCCTGTTATGCACAGCTTTGAGTTTTCCTGCAATGACAACAAGCTCAGTCCGATGATGTGGTGACACACCGCCCCAGACCATGACCGACCCTCCACCTCCAAATCGATCCCGCTCCAGTGTACAGGCCTCAGTGTCACACTCATTCCTTTGACGATAAATGTGAATCCGACCGCTGGCGAGACAAAACCGTGTCTGGTCCAGCGACGGTGGGTTGCTGCCCATAGGCAACGTTGTTGCCGGTGATGTCTGGTGAGGACCTGCCTTACAACAGGCCTACAAGCCCTCAGTCCAGCCTCTCTCAGCCTATTGCGGACAGTCAGAGCACTGATGGAGGGATTGTGCGTTCCTGGTGTAACTCGGGCAGTTGTTGTTGCCATCCTGTACCTGTCCTGCAGGTGTGATGTTTGGATGTACCGATCCTGTGCAGGTGTTACATGTGGTGTGCCACTGCAAGCACGATCAGCTGTCCATCCTGTCTCCCCGTTGCGCTGTCTTAGGCGTCTCACAGTAAGGACATTGCAATTTATTGCCCTGGCCACATCTGCAGTCCTCATGCCTCCTTGCAGCATGCCTAAGGCACGTTCACGCAGAGTCAGTAGAAAGGCCTCTTTAGTGTCCTAAGTTTTCATAACTGTGACCCTAATTGCCTACCGTCTGTAAGCTGTTAGTGTCTTAACGACCGTTCCACAGGTGCATGTTCATTGATTGTTTATGGTTCATTGAACAAGCATGGGAAACAGTGTTTAAACCCTTTACAATGAAGATCTGTGAAGTTAATAGGGTTTTTATGAATTATCTTTGAAAGACAGGGTCCTGAAGAAGGGACGTTTCCTTTTTTGCTGAGTTTAGGTTGTAGTTAGACTTTTTTTCTGGCTTGGCTTTCCCAGTGATTTTACCCACACACTGGCAGTTTTAGGAAATGTTTTTCTTCCTGTAAGCATTACATGGCAAGGCAGGTATTTTGATAGCATACAGGACTGCAGGCCAGAAGGTTGTGGGACAACCGTGAACAAGAGTAGGCGTGGAAAGATCTCCTTTAAAGTAAAAGCATTGCATGAGTATCTCATCGTATTTGCAGATCAGAGAAAAAAATGGCACTTTATAAAAATGTCATGCAATTCTATCAAGAAAAAATTATACCACACAAGTTACTAAAATTACAGGCTAAGAATGGTTAGAGAGATAGAGATGTGTACATCTTATCATACTTCTCCAATGCCAAAGGTCTTGTTAGTAATGAAACTGTCCCTGTTTGCAAATAATTAAATAGCTTAACCCAATGAGAGAAGGTCACACGTGTTTCGCTAAAAGCTGTCTCGGTTTAAACATCTGTTTGTCATTGTATAGAATGTGAACAGCTTAATCAATTGATAGTGACAGAATTAGTTCACTTCCCAAGCAAAGCATATTTTTGTATCCTCGGCTATAGAAGGTTGTAGCTCAGCCTCTCAATGTCAACTAAATTAAATAATGATATCCCCATATGCATCGGAGTCACGTCTTTCCAGGGTATTTTACTTTCTAGCCTAAAGATATACGGACCAAGGCGCTGTTCTAGACAAATTTATATAATCATATCCATTTAATTTTCTCTAAAATCTTAAGCTAATAAGGGGTAGGCATGTGCTTTTTGAAATGCTCTTTAATAAATAGAACCCCTTCAATTTGAGTCTTGGTAAAATATTTAAAGAGTGCATGGTGGGTGGAGGAATTGACCAACAAATCTATGGATATAGCAGCCTATAACCTAATTTAGTCTGTCGAACAGGTAAATGTACAGTACCTCTCATTTATTAAATAGGAAGAAATAGGCTTCAACACAAATCCCTCTTGTTGTTTGTAAGTCTAATTAAAATGAAGCCAGTTTAAATGAATTATGACTACTTGCATTTGCCTACTTTCAGCACCATGAGCTGTCCATTTCTGATTGAATGTGCCATGTCTGCTGCTTCAAGTTTCAGCAGCACAATGTAAGTTACTCAAATATGGCTTATTGTCAGGTCAATAACTATGATAAATCATCGGCAAAAAAACATATTGTTTTTAATACAAATCAATATAGGAGTAGCACGTTATCAAAGTTGACCTCTGGTCGTTATCTTCACGCTCTCCTTCTCAAACTGAACAGAACATAAACTGCGTCCAAGATTATTTTCAAGATTATTTCCCCTACTAAAATACTTAATCAGTCGTCTTCATCACATGAAAGGGATGATGACACCATCTTTGTGAGAGGGAGGCTTTCTGATTTCATTGGTACTCAACTCGTGGCTCAGACTCTTCATTCAGGATAAATGGAGTTAGCCCAAAGTTAGCCTGCCCCGGTGCAGGTTAGTTCTGAAGCAGGTTATTTTATTAATTGTCATAGAAATTTACTTGGCTAAAAGGTGAGCCACTTTCATATGATCAGTTATCCCGAGTTGAACTCAGAGTTGATCAAAGTTACCTCGCTAACTCCTCAATTCTGCTTCGTAGGATACCCCTCAGGGCTAATAGACAAAGCTTACACTCTTGGAAAAAAGGGTTCCAAAAGGGTTCTTCGGCTGTCCCCATAGGAGAACCCTTTTTTGGCTCCAGGTAGAAACTTTTTGGTTCAAGGTGAAACACTTTTGGGTTCCATCTTGAACCCTCTGTGGAAAGGGCTATGCATGGAACCCAAAAGGGTTCTACCTGGAACCAAATAGCGTTATTCAAAGGCATCTATGGGGACAGCCTAAGAACCCTTTTAGGTTCTAGATTGTAGAGAAATTAGTTAATGCCCTCATGAATCATGACCCTTATGACTGATGGTTTGGGCACAAACCCTGGCAGAGCATTAGTAGACTTCATACATAGGCACACCCTTCCCTTCACAGCTGAATCCACGACTACACCCATGGAGTGACATATGCATGATGTTTTCACTGTCTCTGGGTCAGTTAGCAACCCCACTAGAACAATGTTTTTGCAGAGTGAAGGCTATCAATGCAACACTTTGAAACATCTGTGTGACCGAGACAGAAAAAGTGAAGTGTTTTGATTCTGTGTACCAGGACGTAGTGTTTCATAGAACCGTGAGATGGCAGCAGTTGCTTAACATGTTTCCTTTTTACTGTACTTGAAAATGCACTACAACATCTAATGTATCAGGTTATATAAGCTCTCCTCTTCATGTTACTCTGATGTGGAGCATGTGAATACTAAATTGGGAAGATTAAAATCCTGAACCTCACCCTGAACCTCACCCTATCTCCTCTAGGTGTGATTAAGTGGTCTTGATCATGTTATTCATCCACTGAAATCAGTTAGAATCTAGGCTTACACCAACTGAACTCCAGCATTTTTGGGATACTATAGGGCAATTTTTTTTCACCTTCATTTATTCAACATAAAAACTATGAATATTAATTTCTCAAGTCTTATTTTTTGACATATTGTTTGGAACAATATACTCTTCAAACACATCACATTTCCAGAGTGGGCTCTCTGGTACTTTTAATTATATTACCAATTTCACACATGGAAATGTACATTACAGGTCATTAACCAATCACAGTGCTCTTTTAGGATTGCACATTCTGAAAATCACCAGCAGAGGGAGGTCTCTTTGAATCCATTTTCCCATTCACTCTATTGGTGCTCATAAAATTCATCAGAGCTTCAGAATTAGCAGAGAGCCCACTCTGTGAATTTGATGTACTTGTAGAGTATATTGTTGCAAACAGTAAGTCTTAAAATGAACTAAATCTAAATCTACTTTTGAGATATTAATATTAATATTTTTAATGTTGAATAAATCAATAGGAAATGTGTCTAGATTCTGAAGTAAAATACTTGATATGTTACAACACACTATAAGGAGTATAATGACACTAAGATGTTGTCTGTATTATTTACGGTGTGTTCATGTGAGTGTCTCATCTGTAGGACCTTGTCTGGATTACGTGTATGGACCATTATCCTCTCTGTGAGGTCAGCCCAACTGCCACAGCAGGCCAGTATCAAACCCTTATGGGGGCAGTAAAACTAAATATAAAACAGCCCCACATCACTTTTATGTCCTCCTTGTGAGTGTGTGTGTGTGTGTGTGTGTGTGTGTGTGTGTGTGTGTGTGTGTATGTGTGTCATGGCTAAACTCATACACATGCAAAGAAAATATTGTAAATCTAATCTCAGTTAGGGAGCAGTGTGTGTGTGTGTGTGTGTGTGTGTGTGTGTGTGTGTGTGTGTGTGTGTGTGTGTGTGTGTGTGTGTGTGTGTGTGTGTGTGTGTGTGTGTGTGTGAGTGAAAGAGAGCGATACAGAAAGAGAGGTGGGGAGAAAAGTGCTGGAAAATATTGTGATACGTGAGCTCTTCAGATTGATCCTTTCATCTCCAACATCAAAGCTATCATCATAAAACACTTAAGACTTTATTCTCTTCTCTGTAAATGTCATCAACAAATACACCATAAAACTACAGTACTTAGAATAGGAATTTAGAAAAAAATAATTGCACAACTCGCTCAGAGCTGCTCTCTACATTGTTTTACATTGCCACGGTGGGCCTCCATCTGAACAATCAGTCAGTATAAAAAAAACACAGAACAAACAAGTCAAAACAGGTCAACTAGCTAGTGTTTAACAGTTAACAGTACTAGAAGCGTACAATAATAAAAGTGTAATAGACATGGATGAGGAAGTACAACTCTGCTGAGATGCTCTATACAATCGTTCCTTTTCAAGGCGGAGTCCAGGTGCATGATGCCACAAAGCACTAAAGGCCACAGATTGGGGCGCGATTAAACACACATGTCCATATAAGGTCCATTGGTGATGCTAATGAGCATCAGCTCATGGGTGGGGCTGGGGGTCAGGGGTCGATCTCCATGGGAACGATGGTGATGATGACATCCTCGTTACTACGGCGCACCACCACCTGCAGCGTGGCATCCTTCTTGATGATGGTGCTCACGTCGGTTGCAGAGGAAATCCGCTGGCCGTTGATGGAGATGATGACATCATGCTCCTTCAGACCGCCACTAAGAGAGGAGGAACACAACAGAATGAGAACTACAGCAACAAACATGCTTGATAGAACGGTTAGCTATAATAATAAGATTGCTATTTCAAGGTATTGATTGCTCTTTATTGCACCTACATTCAGCTAGGAATGGATTCCATTGGCCGGGTTGCCTTTATATTTCTTGTTAGAAGGTAAATATAGTTCACACATTATTTGATGCTTTAATCTGTAGTGTAGGACAAATGTGTTGGAATGAACTGAAATCTGCGTCAGGTAGCCAAGCGGTTAAGAGCGTTTGGCCAGTAACCGTAAAGGTCGCTGGTTCGAATCCCTGAGCCGACTAGGCGAGAAGAAAAAATCGGCCAATGTGCCCTTGAGCAAGGCATTTAACCCTAATTGTTCCTGTAAGTGGCTCTGGATAAGAGTCTAAATGACAACATATATGTATCCTTCATCCGGACCACAATAATTAGTCAGGGGAAAGTGCTTTGCGCAACACACTCCCACAGACAAAACACACCCCGAATTGAAATCTAGTAAAACCAAATTACACAAAGACTGGAGTGGTTCCCAGAAGTGATATCAAAGCCTCCACTTTCACACAACTACTCTCCCACCACCACTGATAATACTTCCACATTCCCCTCATTGTACTCAGGCTAACAGGACTAAAACGTACACCACCAATGAGACACAGAAGGCCTAATATAAGAACTAGGGCAGGGTGAGAGGGACCAGGAAAACCACAGCAAACCCCTTGCTACTTGAGGGATGAATGGAATAGCTGACCTCAGCGTCTCTCCAACCACAACTCTTCTCTGGTAGAACTGTGGTCACCAGAGATGATCACACTGAATGTGCTGCTGAGGATGTGGGAGGAGGATGATTTTTGAGTGGGTGAACAAGCAATGTTTTATTAAGGGCGGTTGTGTGTGTCTGTGTGTATGCATTTGTACGTGAAAATGGGAGAGCGAGTGTGTGAATGTAAGTGGGTTTTGGGCGTTGAAGGTCTATATACATTTTAAACGTGTACATACAGTGGAAAGAGCCAAAGACAATACCCCTGAGCACATAAAATGTCAGACAACTTGTCCTCACACTCATAAGAAACTCATATTACTGGTGAGATGGAGTGTGTTTGTACTTTCTTTCCCTGTTAGTTTGTACTTTTTAAAAGAAACTTTATTTAACCAGGCAAGTCAGTTAAGAACATATTCTTATTTTCATTGACGGCCTGGGAACAGTGGGTTAACTGCTTGTTCAGGGGCAGAACGACAGATTTGTACCTTGTCAGCTCGGGTTTGAACTCGCAACCTTCCGGTTACTAGTCCAACGCTCTAACCACTAGGCTACCCTGCCGCCCCACTTACGCTGCGGCTGGCGTTTTGGAGATCACCTCCATGACGTACGCTCCAGAGGTGATATCAGGGAAGTCTTTGTGCCGCACCTTTAGCTCCTTGGTCAACCTAGAGAGTGAAGGGGAAGAAATTAAGTAACCCATTAAGAAAAAGTGCTTAGTTGTCTGTATCCAAATGAAATGCAGTTTACCAGGCCCAGTTCAAATATGTTATTTTTGACAGCTTTGGATAACTACATTCTCCAGTTTAGTGCACACTTTCACAGTCTCAAGTCTTTCATTGTATTTATCAGGAGTTGACAAAAGAAAACGTCCCATCCTTTTCATTACAAATATTAGGATCTACTTACGCTGGAGTGAGTGTCATCATCCTCACACCAATGTATCTCTTCTTTGCCCCAGCTCTTCCTAAGGGAACACAATAAGAAGGAGAAAAAAAATCAGGAAGAGGGCAGCTCTTTAATCATATGCAAAAGGGGTTTCCTTTTGACTCGAAGAATATCTGGGTGATTCTGAGGCTGGGTCAAATCAAATGTTATTTGTCACATGCTTTGTAAACAACAGGTGTGGACTAACAGTGAAATGTTTACTTCTGGGCCCTTTCCAACAATGCAGAGAGAAAGAAAATAGAGAAATAATAGAATAGAAAAACACATCATACTAAAAGTAGCAATAGATACACAATCCGTAATGATAACTTGGCTATATTCAAGGGGTACCAGTACCGAGTCGATTTGCAGGGGTATGAGGTAATTGAGGTAGACATGTACATATAACTAGGAAGAAAGTGACAGATAGTAAACAGTAGCAGCAGCGTATGTGATGAGTCAAAAACGTTAGTGCAAAAAGGTCAATGCAGATAGTCCATGTAGCTATTTGATTAACTATTTAACTAACTATTTAGCAGTCTTATGACTTGGGAGTAGAAGCTGTTCAAGGCCCTGTTGGTTCCAGACATGGTGCATCGGTACCACTTTCCGTGCGGTAGCAGAGAGAACAGTATGACTTGGGTGGCTGGAGTCTGAACATTTTTAGGGCCTTCCTCTGACACCGCCTGGTATATATAGGTCCTGGGTGGCAGGGAGCTCGGCCCCAGTAATGTACAAGCAGTTGCCATACCTCCCTATAGGCTGTCTCATCGTTGTTGGTGATCATGCCTACTGTACCAACGTCGTGTCGTCTGCAAACTTAATGATGGTGTTGGCGTGGCCACCCACGACTGCGTGGGTGAAAAAGGAGTACAGGAGGGACTATGCATGCACCCCTGAGGGGCCCCCGTGTTGAGGGTCAGCACGGCAGATGTGTTGCTGCCTACCCTTACCACCTGGTAGCGTCCTGTCAGAAACTCCAGGATCCAGTTGCAGAGGGAGGCATTCAGTCCCAGGGTCCTTAGTGATGAGCTAGGTGGGCACTATGATGTTGAAAACTAGAGCTGTAATCAATGAACAGCATTCGCACATCGGTGTTCCTTTTGTCCAAGTGAGAAAGGGCTGTGTGGAGCAGTGTCGTCATTAGGCCTGGACTGCTGGGGCTTCAGCCCCAGATGTTTTTGGTCCAAAAAAACATATTTTTCACAAAATGTTTTTCACATTTCAGTCTGAGTTTCCTATAACTACACATCACTTGTGAGATGCAGTATACTGGCAATTTTTTATGACAAAAATAAACAATACAATATACTGCACTAGGCAGTAGAAGGCTCTGCAATAAGCCTTTTGTGTCACAGTGCCTGCTGTGATTGGTCAAGATTTCACAAGACAGTGGACTGCTCATGTCCCTTGACCCCTTAACCAGCACTGGTTAGATGTCAATGTCATCACTCAGCAAAACGCATGTCACTCAGCCAGAGTTTTCAGCATAGCACAGAGCGAATATGGATATTTTGAACTTCTTCCGAAAGAGAGGCAAAAAAAGTGAGCCGGTTGAAATCAGCAGTGAATGAGGTGGAGCGGACTGAACAGTCAAACTGCAGCTAAGCAGCAGCAGATTTAGCCACATGTTTGTGCAGGGTTGGTGGTAGCTAACTAGCTAGTCTCCTTTAGTGTAAGGGCTGGCAAATGCTAATAAGCTAGCCTTAGCGCTCAGCATCCTAAAGCTATTGGGTGTCATTCAGAGTTATTTAACAGTATATTTAGTGAATGGGCAAGCAAAGAATGTTGATATAAGTCGTATTGGGACAAGTGTTTATTTACTGCGAGTGTATTTAATGGGTTTCGTATCTGTAGCTAGCTTGGATGGCTAGCCACTACGGTAGCTACTGACTGGTTAGCTAGCTGAGACCGAAGACATTTTTCTGACTGAAGCACATACAGTATCTGTGGACTGAAGCTCAACTTTACTACAACATTATATTTAACCTTTTATTGCAATGGGCTAAATCAGGGTCGCACAGAGTGTTTCTTGGTAGTCTTAAACTAATCTACTTTGAAACAAAAGTATATACCTCACATACATGGTTATGGGCTTCAAAAAAGAAGACACCTGTACCATGTCAGATAGAATTGAAAGGTATTCAATTTTGAGTTTGCATCCTAATATTACACGTTATACACATAGCAGAAGAATGAAATATAACAAAACCATTTGACATAGAAACACCGGATTTTGGGCCGTTACAAAAAAATATGTTCATTAATTATGAAATTATGAAAAATATTAATAAAATCCCACTCATGAGGCCACTAGAGGGCACTTTGGTTATTCGACTGCAGGGAAGGCTACCCCTGTTGAAAATGAGCAATGTTGAGTTGGTAGAACTGACTCAATTAAATGAATCACAGAGGTCTTATAACCTATTCCATTCTAAAGGTAAACATGCTTGGCTCATGTCTGTTATTTCCATATAGGCTAAGTAACTATTTGTAAAAAAAAACTGCCCATTAGTAACTTTAAAGACAACTGCCCCTATAAACCAACTTCTCATTTATAAAACAGCTTATGTGGCATTGATATGAGTCAGAAACATGTATTGTACTGTCAAAATTGACTAAAAACAGTAAATAGGATAATTTTTGGAATAAAGTCAGTCTCATCCAAAACAGAGTTTTGTGAGACTTGAGGTCGTGACTTCATAAATTATGGATGTGTTTGTTTCAATCCCTCCTACATGCCCACAGCACACAAGTAGGCAGCACACAAGTAATCATCAATTCGGAGTGCAGCTGCACGCGGCATGATCTTAAATCCTGTGGTAAAGTTGGGTTGACTTTGAATATCCCTATGGGGCTTGTTAGGGACAATCGGTTAATTACAAAATGTAATGGGACAACATGTTAAAATTCCAATATCTCCAAATATTAATTACTTAAAAACCTCAAACCATCTATACATTTCAGAAATGCATACATAAATATGGAAATGAGAAAAGGGTTGTACACCAGCCAGCTGAAGCTAATTGGCTAAATAATTTGGCTAACTCTTCCCCCACCAGCGAACACACACAGGAGACACCCACATCAAACCAACTCACATTTGAATTCAGTCATGGATGCTAGCATTTCTTAATAAACAAAATCTATAATGCAGTCACCCTTTAAAACTAACTAATGACATGCTGCACCTCTACCTTGAGACCTTTCTGATGAGGCAGACAAGAAAAAAAGTGATGTAAAGAAAGTGATGTAGAGAGGCAGAGGAGGGGTGAGCACACAGTAGACAGTATCACTTAAAGCTGCTCTATGGATTCTAATTACGACACAGTTTGTGTGTGTCCCTCTCAGTTTGTGTTTGAAGTTGTTGAGTGGTTTTTGGCAATACACTGTAGATGTATGTGTTCCAGAGTAGAGACCCCCACAGTAGCAACTGTAATTGAGTACTGGCAGTGTCTGCTGTGGCAGGTAGGAAGGTAGAATTTACCTGAACATTTCCTAAGCTCTAAATGTTCTAATCTCTGTGTTCGTGTCACAATGAGCCAAATTCAAGCATTTAGCTGTTGAAATTCTTCTTTGGGGGCCAGGGGAAAATGCCCCTGGACGACCCTACTGGCTTTGGGCCCGAATGTCTTCAAATCCAAGAAATGCCCCTGGTGTAAGAGTGCAATAGAGATTGGTGATCTGTGTATCTTTCTTTACAAAATGGATTGGGTCCAGGGTGTCTGGGATGATGGTGTTGATGTGAGCCATGGAATATGCTTAGTTATAATGGGGTCTGAATCAAAATGTCTGTAAAAGTGTTTATGGTTATCCTCAAAACATGGCTAACATGCTGACCAGAACGGACACGTCGCGTGCGCGAGCGTCGCAAAATAAATGTAGAATTCCATGTTATTCAATTATTGCACCCACACTGCTCGCGCGCGACAACGAGCGCCTGCGATGCCCAGGGCTAAAATATAACTCCTTTCTATTTCTGACGCAGATCGCGCTGCAAGTCCTGCCTCTCCCATCTCCTCATTGGTTTATAGAAGCAGGTACCCATGTGCCATCTCCTCATTGGTTATACCCATGTGGGTGATTGAAAGACTAAATGTTTTGCAGGTTGTCGTGGAAATACTGTGTAGATGCCAATCACCATATAAATTCAAAGAGGAAAAAGCCTGGAAGGAGGAGAGATGACTAAACTATTTGGTTGGCCATTTTCTGTGTGGATTAATTGTCAGAGTAGAGGACCTTGTGCATTTCAGGTAAAATAACAACTCAATGTTTATATTCCAGGACAAATTAGCTAGCAACAACAAGCTAGCTAAATAGGACAAATTAGCTAGCAACAACAAGCTAGCTAAATAGGACAAATTAGCTAGAAAGTGCAAGCTAACTAGCTAAATTGCCATACATATTTAATGCTTTTCGACCTGTCCCCAAATTCATGTCGTTGGTTGAGTTTGTTTTGATATTTTAACCTGTGTGTCGTGATTGCGTTTGGTGTAGGGCGACAAAATACATTTATGCACGATAGCGCACGATGGCTCAAGCGCAGCCGGTTTAGGTTCCGTGTAAACAGGACCATACACTAGGGGGACATATTTAGATGTTACACCCAGGATGATTATAGGGATTCAACGTCCTACCTCGGGACTGTCTGTCGTAGGATTCAGTCAGGAACTCTCTGATCTTATCGGAGGGAATGGCGAAAGAAATACCAGCTGTCACTTTCAGAGTGTTGATCCCGATCACTTCACCATCCTACAATAACACCGTCAATAATGAAGTCAATAATACAATCATCCAACAACAATATACAATAGTCAATATAGTGTCTGAAAACCACACAGTGACACACTAATAACACTAACACAATCACACATTTGCATTTGCAGTTTCAAACTAGAATGTGCCATCATGCAGACACAGTGTCTGCCTTCTATTAGACATGTAGAACTACTGTTTAACTGTCAATAAACAAAGAGTATTCTCACCAGATTCACCAGAGGGCCTCCTGAATTACCATACTGTCAACAAAAAAGGACATCACTTCAGTTCTCAGTTCACAATCCTTTGGGATGTGTGTGCATGTGTTCACAGACTCACATTGATAATAGCGTCTGTCTGAATGTATTCCATTTCAGAGTTGCGTAGGCCCAACTCCTTGCCCCCTCGTTGGGTTGTGCTGACTATTCCTGTGGTAACTGTGTTCTGGAGTGAGAAGGGGCTTCCGATGGCCACCACAAACTCCCCAGGCCTCAGGTCTGACGAAAGCCCCAACATCAGCACAGGAAGCTTGATCTGTAGGGGGGACAAGTTAGGGAGGGCATATTTATTTACAGCATTAATATTTACAGTGAAGCTAAAGTCCTTCAAGCACAATTCCATAGACCCTTCCAATTCTTCTCACTCTATGGTCAGTCCACCCCCTCAACAGTGCATCTATTTTATAAGTGACTACTGGCCGGTACCTCATGAAACAGTACAAATCCATTTATGTTAAACTCAGGGACCACAGACTCCATGGCTAGGCAACCATGACAAGCCAGAGACAATGCCCAGACAGACAGACAGAGGGTATATTTATCCAGCCACAGCTTCTCTCTGCATGAAATAATTTCCATTCCGTCCAGTCATAGTCAATGAGTGAATGGTCCTAGCCAAAGCGTCACTGCATCACGTTGAGCCAATAGTGCCCACCATGAATTCCCTGACAACAGCACCATCTTGAGACCTTTCCCATGTGTTCCTTGTATCCATTTTGTTTACCCTGGGTTATAAATAGATTCACCGTGTGGGAAGCTAAGGTAACTGAGACTGACTGGCCAACAAGCCAAAGATCTACACAGCCAAAAGTCTCTGTATGCAAACACCAAAACACGCCCTGTCGTCAACTACCCAGGTGTATTCATATTGCCATCATGAAATATGATAACGCTACATTCCACTTTCCAATATAGTGTATACACATGTTGATTGGCATCCCTACACAACATTAGAGTCACTTTTTACTGCTGAATGTTGCCTACAATAGCTGTATAGGCCTACAAATAGTATTCATCCATAAAAATTGCTGTAAATTATAAGACGCCATTTTAGCTTGCGGGAACTCGATGTTGTAGCGTAAGAATTAATAGAAGATGACAGTGAGAAGATGAGTGCGTAACTGAGGGGAACTTTTCACATCCCCCAATCCCACCTTCTCTTCCTCCCCCCTCTCATTCCCTTCATCCAGACATGACACCGGAATAGCAGTCTGAACTGCTATTCAGTCTGTGACTCCTCACACTCACTCACACACATACACACACACACACTAAACCGAACCATAAATCGAACCCTTACCCTAATTGTAACCCTAAACCTAACCCCTAAGCCTAAAATAGCATTTTTCCTTGTGGGGACCGGCGAAATGTCCCCACTTGTCTGAATTTTCTTTGTTTTGTTATCCATGTGAGGAAATACACACACACACCGCCCCTACCCCGACCTGACCAGGGTGAGGGGATAACCAGATAGAAAAGGCACACGGTGGCAAGACGAGGTCAGGTGAGTCTTAGTTACTGAGACCGTCAGGACTGGTTGTCTGCCAGCCGCTTGCTGTGGTGATAGTGGTAATAACAGCGTGATTGTTATACAATCGACTGGTGCTTATTGAAATGTCTCGGCCTAGTGAATGATGAAAACACATCTTGACACACACCTGCACATATCCATCTGCTTACACACAATGCTGCCACTGTCTTGAGGGCGGTACAGTCATGCTTACACACATTCACTCATGAACTGTGAATGCCTAGACTAGCTGATATGAGCCCTTTGAGGGTGGGAGTGTCTGTGTGTGAATAGGCACAAAGGAAACATCAAATGCAGTGACTCTTCATGTGTGATGACTGTTAGTCTAGCTATCACCTACTAACCACTTGCAGCTACAATCCTTGTGGATTCCGTGTCGTATACTGTATATGTAATTTTTGGTGGTTCTGGCCTTCACTTGACCATAAGTGACTCACTAGGTTATTTTGAACCATGGGCTGGTCTTAATGCCTTAACAATCCCCAACATTTACCACACTACAGTGTGCGGTGATGAAGATAATAAAAGTCCTGGACTGTGAGAAGCTTCCGTACTGTTCTTGCCGGACAGCCTGTAGTGAGTCAGAACCAAGTATATCAGCATTCAGTCACTAGCGGGTGAGAGGGCGCAGAAGCCAACTGCACATACAGTTTTTTTTCTTCTTCATGGTCCTAGATCTTGCCGGATTTATCTACCAACAGTTTTTACACCTTAAGAAGAGGTGGTTGAAGGTAGAAGACGAGGAGCAGGAAACCCTCTCCTGCATTGGCCGTCCCCCGACATCATGCGAGATGCTTTCAGTTAAAGCCACTAATACCTGGTCCTCAGTCTCAAGTTAAAACTTTTTAATTGAAATTTCAACCACTCTATTCTTAAACAATGAATGTTTTCCAGGCTCTCGATTGCTTCATACATAACTGAGAATGGCACAATTTCAGATTTGAATAGAGGCTGAGATAGTGACAGAGACAGTATACTTCAACAGAAAAGCCTGTATTTACTAGAAGCCATCCAGAAAAATTATTGCATGACAGGGGCACCTAGAAGTGGTGGTATCATTCCAGATATTCATATATTCATCATCTCAACCATCTCTAGAAAATTGTATAGTACATCTAGAGTGTCTGCTATGGCAGGGGGTGGCAGGACCGACAGGGAAAATGCCTCCTTTGTTGCCATAGACGAGCCTTTGTTTCATATTACAGCTTTGGCAGTTTGGAATCGCTTTTAAAACCTACTACATTAACTCCTATTTTATGACTTGAGCCTAGGTGCAAACTTGTTTTGTCAAGCTTCATGCTGTGATGGACTGTCGCTAATAGTTTAAAAGGCGCACGTAAATATATGAAAACGGGTTAATTTGACTTAACCCAACAAATTCACAACTGTAAACTGACACCAACACAGCTGGCACCCGTTAGTTCAAAGAGACATGCTAGTGAAATACATACACCCTTTGTTTGGTGATTAAACCTATTACAACTTCTGCGGTCTTTACTGTGGTCACTACTATGTTCTTCCTATAGGGCAAATCAAGGCAGTGGGTATTATGTTATCTTTGTAGCACTGTGCTACCATGCAGAGATCATACTGTAGGTATCATGGGGAGGACTAGCAAGTGGTGTGACTGTTGGTGGGTGTACAGTACTTTGGCTACACGTGAACTTTTAGCCCAAGGGTTGTGCCACAATGAATAAAGAGGAGTGTGATCCAACATGCTCACACCTGTAGAACCATCAGCTCTGGGGATCGGCATTGGCTGAGGGGTGGCAGGAAATGGATGTGTGTGAGCTCAACATAACAGCTAGTTTCAGGGAAAGAGTTACGCGCGCACCCAACTATATCCCAGGGGCTGGGGAAAATCTATGTTATAAGAAAAAGAAATGTCCCTTCCCTCACTGATTGCTAGCCATCTGAACAATATTTAATAGCATAGGCTAGTTAATATAAACACCTTTCAACCATACTGGCTAACCTGACCTTCACTGATATCGGACAGAAAAACAATATGCGCACATTGTTGTAAATATCCCAGCCAACACGTGGTCAAAAGCTCCCTCTGTGTTTCCTTCAGGTTTCCAGACACCCTGGATGACATCTCACTGACGGCGGCTAGACGCCACACACTTTTGATCTCTGGGCCATGCAGACCTGACGAGATGCGGTTGGGATGTTTGGGTCTCTCTTCCCTGCATCGCTGGCTTGGAAAACAACCACCTACAAACTAGGCCAAGTCTGCTGCATGGAATAGAAGAGCAAGGCCAGTCGGCTTTCCTTGGCCCTCGTCCGCACACACTGCATCCAAATGGATGAGAACGATTGTGGGAGAGCGAGTGAAATGGAGGATGAGACGAGGATGTGATTCATTTACCCTCTGCTTCTTTCTAGAAGAACACCACTTTTTCCACAAGATGAGGAGCAGAGCATGTCCTGGATGACTCCTAAACCAATAAGAGCTAATGCATTTAGTGATGATGATGTGTTGTCCTCTATTGGCTAGGTATGTTTAACCGCAATCAGTCTGTCGACATGACTTCCTCAGTTTTTATTGGCACTGCCAAATTGAGGACATCGTCAGTGAACTATTGTGTATGAGAGACAAATTAGGCAGTGAGTTGATAGGGTTAACAAGCTGCTCCTTCCCCTACATGATGACCTCTTTCAATATCTTCCCAGCGCTACATCACACAGAGAACTCATTAGCCTATTAGCACACTTAGCTTTCCAGACATATGGAACTGTTTCCCTCTCTTCCTATCCCACTCTCTTTCTGTCAGAAAGGAGTGTAGCACTTTTTCCCTTCCCATCCTCTGAAGTCCCAGCTGCTGCAGACAGACTGTCTTCCCCAGAGACGGGGGTACACCACACCACACCACAACCCAGGAACGGACCAACCCAGCCACCAATAAACTCTGCTTCTCATGGAGCACCGAGGGGGAAGAAAGGATATTCTACATCCAAAAAAATACATTTTCAAAGCTCACATGTGTGATTGATTCTTTCTCAGTGGGCTTATATGCACTACAAAGTTTGACAATAGTAACCCCTACTCATAATGACTCCCAATTGAAGCAAGAGAGATACAGAGAAGGAGGGAGAGTGAGGAAAAGATGGAAAGAGATGAATACTTAAGAGTATAGACCTGAAGCACTGAGGACAAAATTCCAACTTTCCCTTTATTTTCCCTTCTAATTATCTCCCTCCCTCTCTCATCCTCTAATTTCTCTTTCACTGACTCTCTCCGTCTCTATTTGACTCTTTCCCTCACAAACACCCTCCCCTACCCCCTGTATCAGTAGCATTAGGGATGTGTTGTCCCCCATGGAACTGGGTAGACACTGTCTCGCATAGAAGGGACAACTGGGGCAAAGATTTCAACAGCTGGCTCAACAAATTGAGCCATTTTGTGACCAAACAAAACAATAAGAAATTATATTCCCAAACAAAGATAAATGACATAAAACACAATGGAAAAAATACTTTGGAGTACCTTAAAACCCAATTAATCTCAATTGAAGGTAATGGGTTATCGATAACAAACCTTTCGATATTGCCAATCATTTTAACGATTATTTCACTCGTAAAGTGGAAAAACTCAGAAGTGAAATGACAACATTGAACAGTGAACGATCATATAATTTTTAAAATCAAATATCTAATAATGAAAGAGAAAGATGGCTGTTTTGAATTTGGTCAAGTTAGCGTGGGAGAGGTGGAAAAAGTATTGTTATCCATCAATAATGATAAGCCACCAGGTATGGGAAACTATTGAGAATGGTAGCAGACTGTATGTGCCAATCCTATTTGCTATATCTTTAACCAAAGCCTAAAGGAAGTGTGGGTGCCCACAGGCGTGGAAGGAAGCGAAAGTAATTCACTGCCTAAAAATAGTAAAGCACCCTTTGCTGGCTCTAACAGCCGACCAGTCAGTTTTCTGCCTGTTCTTAGTAAACTGATGGAGAGGATTGTTTGACCAAATAGAATAATATTTTTTCAGGGAACAAGTTAACTACTGACTTTCAGCATGCCTACAGAGAAGGGTATTCAACTTGTACTGCACTGACTCAGATGACAGATGATTAAAATAAATGGATATTAAGATGATAGTTGGAGCTGTATTGTTAGATTTCAGTGCAGCCTTTCATGTTATTGATCCTAAATTGTTATTGAAAAAAACTCACTTGCTATGGCTTCGCATCACCTGCCATCACATGTTTGGTGAGTTATTTATTCAATAGAACCCACAGTGTGTTCCTCAATGGAAGCTTCTCTAACATCAGATATCTACAGTGCCAAATCCCTCAGGGCAGTTGCCTTGGGCCGTTACTTTTCTCTATTTTTACAAATGATTTGCGACTGATCTTACATGAAGCTAGAATGACTATGTATGCTGATGATTCCACACTCTACATGTCAGTAGCCAAAGCCAGTGAGCTCACTGAGATTCCAATAAGGAGCTACAGTCAGTATCTGAATAGGTAAACTGGTTTTAAATAGATCTAAAACTAAAAGCATTGTACTCGGTTCAAAACATTCTCTAACACCTAAACCTCAACTGGAGTTGTACATAAAGGGTGTGACCATTGAGCAAATTGAGGAAGCTAAACTCCTAGGTATAACATTGGATTGACAATTGTTACATTTTTAAAATTTAACCTTTATTTAAGTAGAGAAGTCAATTGTGCGCCACCCTATGGGACTCCCAACCACGGACAGTTGTGATACAGCCTGGATTTGAACCAGGGTGTCTGTAGCCCAAATTATCATGTTCAAGTCATATTGTCAAAGTTCATCTGAAGAAGGGGAGGGATATATGTCTGTTGTTAAAAATACAGTGGGGCAAAAAAGTATTTAGTCAGCCACCAATTGTGCAAGTTCTCCCACTTAAAAAGACGAGAGAGGCCTGTAAATTTCATCATAGGTACACTTCAACTATGACAGACAAAATTAGAAAAAAAATCCCAGAAAATCACATTGTAGGATTTTTAATGAATGTATTTGCAATGACAGAGGTCAAACGTTTTCTGTAAGTCTTCACAAGGTTTTCACACACTGTTGCTGGTATTTTTGGCCCATTACTCCATGCAGATCTCCTCTAGAGCAGTGATGTTTTGGGGCTGTTGCTGGGCAACACGGACTTTCAACTCCCTCCAAAGATTTTCTATGGGGTTGAGATCTGAAGACTGGCTAGGCCACTCCAGGACCTTGAAATGCTTCTTACGAAGCCACTCCTTCGTTGCCGGGGCGGTGTGTTTGGGATCATTGTCATGCTGAAAGACCCAGCCACGTTTCATCTTCAATACCCTTGCTGATGGAAGGAGGTTTTCACTCAAAATCTCACGATACATGGCCCCATTCATTCTTTCCTTTACACAGATCAGTCGTCCTGGTCCCTTTGCAGAAAAACAGCCCCAAAGCATGATGTTTCCACCCCCATGCTTCACAGTTGGTATGGTGTTCTTTGGATGCAACTCCACATTCTTTGTCCTCCAAACACGACGAGTTGAGTTTTTACAAAAAAGTTATATTTTGGTTTCATCTGACCATATGACATTCTCCCAATCTTCTTCTGGATCATGCAAATGCTCTCTAGCAAACTTCTGGCTTAAGCAGCAGGATTTGAGTCCCTGGAGGCGTAGTGTGTTACTGATGGTAGGCTTTGTAACTTTGGTCCCAGCTCTTTGCAGGTCATTCACTAGGTCCCCCCGTGTGGTTCTGGGATTTTTGCTCACCGTTCTTGTGATCATTTTGACCCCACGGGGTGAGATCTTGCGTGGAGACCCAGATCGAGGGAGATTATCAGTGGTCTTGTATGTCTTCCATTTCCTAATAATGTCTCCCACAGTTGATTTCTTCAAACCAAGCTGCTTACCTATTGCAGATTCAGTCTTCCCAGCCTGGTGCGTGTCTACAATTTTGTTTCTGGTGTCCTTTGACAGCTCTTTGGTCTTGGCCATAGTAGAGTTTGGAGTGTGACTGTTTGAGGTTGTGGACAGGTGTCTTTTATACTGATAACAAGTTCAAACAGGTGCCATTAATAGAGGTAACGAGTGGAGTACAGAGGAGCTGATTAAAGAAGAAGTTACAGGTCTGTGAGAGCCAGAAATCTTGCTTGTTTGTAGGTGACCAAATACTTATTTTCCACCATAATTTGCAAATAAATTAATTAAAAATCCTACAATGTGATTTTCTGGATTTTTTTCTCATTTTGTCTGTCATTTGTCTGTTGAAGTGTACCTATGATGAAAATTACAGGCCTCTCTTCTTTTTAAGTGGGAGAACTTGCACAATTGGTGTCTGACTAAATACTTTTTTGCCCCACTGTAAGTCCTGTGTTTTTGACACAAAAATCAACTGTACTAGCTATTAAGGCTCTGGTCCTATCTTGATTACTGGCTGGTAATATGGTCCAGTGCAGCAAAGAGAGACATTGCAAAGCTGCAGCTGGCTCAAAACAGAGCAGCAGGCCTTTCCATTAACTGCACATACAGAATTAACATCAACAACATGCATGCAAGTCTTTCCTGGTTGAGGGTTGACGAGAGATTAACGGCTTCTCCTAGTTTTTATGATAAATATTACTGTGACTTAAATTCCAGATTGTCTGCATAATCAAACAACATTCAGCTCAAACACCCATACAGTCACAGTCCCCATGTTCAAAACGAGTTCATGGCATGATACAGAGCTAACATCGCATGGAACTCCCTTCCACCTCCAATTACTCAAGCAAACAGCAAAATTACCTTTAAAAACGGATTAAATAATAACTCCTGGGACTGTGATGGGGACACAAACAGACACACTAACACACAAATATATATATATTTGTATTGTTTGTATTATTTTTGTTGTTGTATTGTTTGTATATCAATGGTGTGACTGTCCTTGACTATCAGTGTTTTGTTACTTGTCATGTTTTGTGTTTTTTGTGGACCCCAGGAAGAGTAGCTGCTACTTATGTAAAAGCTAATGGGGATCCAAATAAAATGTTCAAAAATGACAACAAAGCCCTGAAAGCCCAACTGGAAATGCTCGAATCACATTCAAGAAGTCTTAGCTATGGAGCCACAATGGGGCCCCGGGTGTATGGTCAATCCACAATCAGCGCTGGGCTGTCATGGTCCACCAGTCGTTGGGTGGTAGTCTTTACCACCATGGTGCAAAGTATTAGACTTTTCAGGGTCTTGCGACTAGTCCTGTTTATATAATATTTATGCTGGTTTTCATTACAACAACTATTTCCATCCATAATCTTTTCTTCAGATATTGATGGATCACTGCCTTGGGTCTGATATCACCTGACTGTTGTCTAGCATAGGTCTTGAATGTAGACCTGAGAATATAGCACAGTGGTCTTCCAGGGCCAGTATGGGGAACCAATGTAGGCTGCATAAAAGAAAACATAGCCTTGTGCTTGTCTTGACGTTTTGGGCTGATGCAGTGTGTAGCCCTGTTCTTGTCGTGAGTGTCTTTTCAGCTGTGCATTGAAGCAAGTGAAAGCTTGGTGAGGCATTCTGCTGTGCAGTTACTCCTAGCCCGTGGCTTTGACTAGGTGCCAGGCATTCCTTCATATGGTTGTCGACTATGATTCATGTGGGATGTGTATCCCGCTGGTCCACAAAGCAACAGCCTCTCAATATTACTGTACTTTCCCGTGGCAAAAAACTTACATGGCCTGGCCTGTAAGGCCATTTATGAGCAAAACTTTTGCAATCCAAACTATTTTCTCATTGGAGCATAACATGGGTTTTCATCTGCTGTTAATGAGTCTTTGCGGAATATCTTCCAAGTACGGTATATTTCTGAGAATCGTTGTGTAATGACTGCTGTTTTATGAAGTATTTTTTTTCCTGAGTGCCATTTGCCAACAGCATTTACAAGGACAATTTGGTTGCATCACTCAAACAATCACCTCTCTATGTTATCAAGCTGAACAACACCTTTCTATCAATAACATCTTGCAATTCTGACTCCCCTGCTGTTTTATAGGGAATAATATTGAGTAATTGTTGCTCACGTTGCCAACGGTGTCTCGATATGCAGTTGTAAAATATAGGAAAGTACGGCACCAAGATGGCTGCTGTTGACCTGGAAGGCTGTATTTAAAATCCAATCTGCTTCCCGGGTGTTGAAACTGTCAATGTCATTCCCACACACTCTCATAGGCAAGGAATGAAAAAGGACTGAAGCGTGGGAGCCACTGTGTAAAGCCACACTCCTCAAACCCACTATTTATGCCGCTTATAATATTCCATAAAGTTTCCATTTGAAGAAATAATGTGACAATCTTTGTGAAGGAGTGGGTGGCACACACAGGCAAACTAACATGTTGCAAATGTTTCTAACTGCAAACCCATTCCTTATGCCTCCGTTTGGCTCCTATGTTAACTATTGATGTGGTAAGTTGTTTGAATAAAGTTATTTCAATTTGATTTGTAACTATGACCGTGACCTCTAGTGACCACTCTTACTGGTGAGTCGATCTTGAGGAGTGCGATGTCGGACTTCTCATCCACGTCTTTGATCTTGGCGTCGTAGGTGGCGCCGCTCTTCAGCTCCACCTTTACTCTATGCTTATTGGCCACAACGTGGGCGTTGGTCACGATCTGTCCATCCTCCGACACCACGAACCCTGAGCCACTGGCCACCGCCACCTCCCTCTTAGAATATGCCATCCTGAGCAAGAGGGAGGGGAAGATGGAGAGAGAGAGAGGTAGAAAGGGAAAGAGATACAGAGAAAGGGAAAGAAAGAAATGCAGAGAGAGAGAGAGAGAGATACATTTATAGAGAAAGGGAGGAATAGAAATAGGGAGAAGGGTGATGGAGAGACAGGGGATATGGAGAAAGAGAATGAGAGGCAGAGATAATGAAAAAGGATAAGTACTTAAGTGTTGTCCCAACTAGTGTATTATTACATCCAGGTGGGTCGTAAAGAAAACTCTGGTATTTGTTTACATATATTCAAGGACCTACACACACACACACACACAGCTCTTACTTGCGGTAGAGTTCAATGTGAACCACGGCCGGAGCGATCCTCTCCACCACGTCAGCGATGAAGTTGTATTTGTGTCTCAGACTGTTAGGGTTGTCCTGGGCTAAAAATACAACAAAGACAGGATGTTGCAATAAGAATTTACTCACCAGAAACACAAATACAATGACAAAATGTAACAGCAGTGCAAGAATAAGTCCAGCATATGAAACTGGTAATTATCTGAAGAGAAAGGGAACGATGACAGTTTGTGGCATAGACACTATCCTGTGTTTGTGTCTGTAAGTGCCTTTTGAAGTCTTCTGTAAGAAGACAAGTCAGGAAATGTTGATGATATACCGTGTAATTATATCATGCTGACTTTTTCCAGGTTGTGAATTAAGCCTTTTCTGAAGATTATCATAGACATTTTGCTTTTTAAATAGGCAATCTGTGATTGTAACCTACATTATTTATATTTTTTACTTTTGAATTAATATACACTCTGTGGCCAGTTTATTAGGTAAACCAATCCCAGGTTGGACACCCCTTTACCTCCAGAACAGCCAGAATTCTTCGTGGCATGGAAACATTGCGCAATAGGTATCGAGATGTAAGGTGTGCCAGGAAAACAATTCTCACACCCTTACACCACCAGCCTGTACCATTGACAGCAGGCACGATGGGGCCATGGACTCATGCTGCTTACGCCAAATCCTGACTCTGCCATCAGCATGACGTAACAGGAAACGGGATTCATCGGAACAGGCAATGTTTTTTCACTCCTCAATTGCACAGTGTGCCCACTGGAGCCACTTCTTGTTTTTAGCTGGTAGGAGTGGAACCCGGTATGGTCGTCTGCTGCAATAGCCCATCCATGACAAGGACTGACTAGTTGTGCGTTCCGAGATGCCGCTCTGCACATTACTGTTGTACTGCGCCGTTATTTGCATCTTTGTGGTTCAACCTTTTAGCTTGCACGATTCTTGCCATTCTCCTTCAACCTCTCATTAATGAGCTGTTTTTCGCCCACAGGACTGCCGCTGACTGGATGTTTTTGTTTGTCGCACCATTCTCTGTAAATCCTAGACACTGTTGTGTGTGAAAAGCCCTGGAGGCCGGCCGTTTCTGAGATACTGGAACCGGTGCGCTTGGCACCAATGCTCATACTATGCTCAAAGCTGCTTAGGTCACTCGTTTTTCCCATTCTAACGTTCAATCGAACAGTAACTGAATGCCTCTATGCCTGTCTGCCTGCTTTACCTAGAAAGCCACGACCACGCAAACCTTTTTCGTGAATGGGGTGATTCTTGAAGAATATAACTTAAAAATGACTCATGAGCTTAGTTCAACTGTTGCACCCGATCAGAAACCCCCAAATATAAAATTGTTTTACTCCAGTTTGTAAACAATGTAATTGTAAACAAACATTGACTATGTAACCTCAAAACATGGTTAAAACTATAATTTTGACATCATGGATGGTCATTCCTTGCTTTCATAGCTCAGTCTATGAATGTGAGAGAGGTTACATTTCTCCAACCCAATTCCTGAGCTGTTGACCAAAACCGAGGTGGGGTGTCCGCTTTGTTATTATTTGAACTGCAGATTGCCCATTTAAGTAAATACAACAATCATGCTTTTAACAACTCTTCTTTCCACATCCTCTTCAAATAATTATGTTAAAAACATGGAAAGAGAGCACAAAACATGTTTTGTGGTACAACCCCACACCTTGCTGTAGTGGACTTATAAAGGTTGTTAAATTCAATTATATTATGTGCCATCCAATGCAAAGTGGTGTGCATAAACCTAGAAGAATAGGTCCACCAGTGATTAGAAGTTACTCTGAAATCTTTTTTTAGTCTAACTTTAAAGTTACTGTGATGGGTTGAGAAAAAAAAACGTTCTGGTTGAGGCCCAAGACAGGTGTAGAATGAGCCTGACATACTGCACTTAATTATACGTTCAGAATACCCTATTTCTTTCCTGTTCAAGAGGGGAAATTCCTAAATGGAATTCATATTTCATATCGTCAGCATAGCTGTAATTTCCCCCCAAAATAAGGGGGTCATATAGCATGATAACTTCAGGCAACTTGTTTTATTGAGATTTAAATGGTTTTTCAGAGTGAAGTACATAGAAAAAAATCAAGAGAAAACTGCAAGACTCAATAGAAGACAAAACAAGGAACAAGCCAAAAAGACAGGCTTTTGAAAAATTAACTATTTTTCATAAAATTGTACAGTTATCTTAGCTATCTGAATTGCTAGCAGAATTGTTTACTTGTTGCTAAGCAGTTGCTAGGGACTCTCCTGGAAGAAGCTAGCTAGCTTACAAAGAATAACAACAAAAAATATCTAGTTAACAGAAGAAAGGAAGACAAAATAAGGACAAAAGAAGGACAGAAGAAAAAGGAAAAGAAAGAGGACAACAAAGTGAAACAGTCAGCACTTTTATTGCAACTTCGTATTTCGTCGTCCTAACGTAGTCTACACTGCTATCTGCCCAGCAGCTAGCCAGCTAGCAAACGTCCACCGTCTACCGAATAGCAGCACTGTAGAAACTATTACACTCAACTGAACGACTTGATTAGTGTAGTGTTAGCTAGCTACATAGTTGTCTTTGCTGTCTTCGTATCCAAGATAATTGTGTAGTTTAGAGCGTGTAGTCTTAGAGTGATTATCTTAATTTACCGAGGTTAGCTAGCCAGCTATTTGTCGTCCTTAACGTAGGAGTCACTGCTAGCTAGCCAACAGCTAGCCAACGTCTACTGAATAGAACTTCCGCACTCAACAACCCGGTCGCATTCCGCTTCGCTCCACAGGTAGTATCACATTTTCATTTCATTTCATTACAGCACAACGGTTTGATTTGTTTGATCGTAGCTAGCTACATAGCTAGCTACATAGCCGTCTGTGTATCAAAGATAATTGTGTAGTCTAGAGCGATTTTCTAGGTTAGCTAGCCAGCTATTGTCGTTCTTTTAACGCAAAGTAACGTAATCAACACTGCTAGCTAGCCAGCTAGCCCCGAATAGCAGCACTGTAGAAACTATTACACTCAACGGAACGACTTGATTAGTGTAGTGTCAACAACGCAGCCACTGCCAGCTAGCCTACAAAGTCAACAACGCAGCCACTGCCAGCTGGCCTACTTCAGCAGTACTGTATCATTTTAATCATTTTAGTCAATAAGATTCTTGCTACGTAAGCTTAACTTTCTGAACATTCGAGACGTGTAGTCCACTTGTCATTCCAATCTCCTTGCATTAGCGTAGCCTCTTCTGTAGCCTGTCAACTATGTGTCTGTCTATCCCTGTTCTCTCCTCTCTGCACAGACCATACAAACGCTCCACACCGCGTGGCCGCGGACACCCTAATCTGGTGGTCCCAGCGCGCACGACCCACGTGGAGTTCCAGGTCTCTGGTAGCCTCTGGAACTGCCGATCTGCGGCCAACAAGGCAGAGTTCATCTCAGCCTATGCCTCCCTCCAGTCCCTCGACTTCTTGGCACTGACGGAAACATGGATCACCACAGATAACACTGCTACTCCTACTGCTCTCTCTTCGTCCGCCCACGTGTTCTCGCACACCCGTCCCCTCGGAGAGTTCATCAATGAGCTTGATGCCTTGATAAGCTCCTTTCCTGAGGACGGCTCACCTCTCACAGTTCTGGGCGACTTTAACCTCCCCACGTCTACCTTTGACTCATTCCTCTCTGCCTCCTTCTTCCCACTCCTCTCCTCTTTTGACCTCACCCTCTCACCTTCCCCCTACTCACAAGGCAGGCAATACGCTCGACCTCATTTTTACTAGATGCTGTTCTTCCACTAACCTCATTGCAACTCCCCTCCAAGTCTCCGATCACTACCTTGTATCCTTTTCCCTCTCGCTCTCATCCAACACTTCCCACACTGCCCCTACTCGGATGGTATCGCGCCGTCCCAACCTTCGCTCTCTCTCCCCCGCTACTCTCTCCTCTTCCATCCTATCATCTCTTCCCTCTGCTCAAACCTTCTCCAACCTATCTCCTGATTCTGCCTCCTCAACCCTCCTCTCTCCTCCCTTTCTGCATCCTTTGACTCTCTATGTCCCCTATCTTCCAGGCCGGCTCGGTCCTCCCCTCCCGCTCCGTGGCTCGACGACTCATTGCGAGCTCACAGAACAGGGCTCCGGGCAGCCGAGCGGAAATGGAGGAAAACTCGCCTCCCTGCGGACCTGGCATCCTTTCACTCCCTCCTCTCTACATTTTCCTCCTCTGTCTCTGCTGCTAAAGCCACTTTCTACCACTCTAAATTCCAAGCATCTGCCTCTAACCCTAGGAAGCTCTTTGCCACCTTCTCCTCCCTCCTGAATCCTCCTCCCCTCCCCCTCCTCCCCTCTCTGCAGATGACTTCGTCAACCATTTTGAAAAGAAGGTCGACGACATCCGATCCTCGTTTGCTAAGTCAAACGACACCGCTGGTTCTGCTCACACTGCCCTACCCTGTGCTCTGACCTCTTTCTCCCCTCTCTCTCCAGATGAAATCTCGCGTCTTGTGACGGCCGGCCGCCCAACAACCTGCCCGCTCGACCCTATCCCCTCCTCTCTTCTCCAGACCATTTCCGGAGACCTTCTCCCTTACCTCACCTCGCTCATCAACTCATCCCTGACCGCTGGCTACGTCCCTTCCGTCTTCAAGAGAGCGAGAGTTGCACCCCTTCTGAAAAAACCTACACTCGATCCTTCCGATGTCAACAACTACAGACCAGTATCCCTTCTTTCTTTTCTCTCCAAAACTCTTGAACGTGCCGTCCTTGGCCAGCTCTCCCGCTATCTCTCTCAGAATGACCTTCTTGATCCAAATCAGTCAGGTTTCAAGACTAGTCATTCAACTGAGACTGCTCTTCTCTGTATCACGGAGGCGCTCCGCACTGCTAAAGCTAACTCTCTCTCCTCTGCTCTCATCCTTCTAGACCTATCGGCTGCCTTCGATACTGTGAACCATCAGATCCTCCTCTCCACCCTCTCCGAGTTGGGCATCTCCGGCACGGCCCACGCTTGATTGCGTCCTACCTGACAGGTCGCTCCTACCAGGTGGCGTGGCGAGAATCTGTCTCCTCACCACACGCTCTCACCACTGGTGTCCCCCAGGGCTCTGTTCTAGGCCCTCTCCTATTCTCGCTATACACCAAGTCACTTGGCTCTGTCATAACCTCACATGGTCTCTCCTATCATTGCTATGCAGACGACACACAATTAATCTTCTCCTTTCCCCCTTCTGATGACCAGGTGGCGAATCGCATCTCTGCATGTCTGGCAGACATATCAGTGTGGATGACGGATCACCACCTCAAGCTGAACCTCGGCAAGACGGAGCTGCTCTTCCTCCCGGGGAAGGACTGCCCGTTCCATGATCTCGCCATCACGGTTGACAACTCCATTGTGTCCTCCTCCCAGAGCGCTAAGAACCTTGGCGTGATCCTGGACAACACCCTGTCGTTCTCGACTAACATCAAGGCGGTGGCCCGTTCCTGTAGGTTCATGCTCTACAACATCCGCAGAGTACGACCCTGCCTCACACAGGAAGCGGCGCAGGTCCTAATCCAGGCACTTGTCATCTCCCGTCTGGATTACTGCAACTCGCTGTTGGCTGGGCTCCCTGCCTGTGCCATTAAACCCCTACAACTCATCCAGAACGCCGCAGCCCGTCTGGTGTTCAACCTTCCCAAGTTCTCTCACGTCACCCCGCTCCTCCGCTCTCTCCACTGGCTTCCAGTTGAAGCTCGCATCCGCTACAAGACCATGGTGCTTGCCTACGGAGCTGTGAGGGGAACGGCACCTCAGTACCTCCAGGCTTTGATCAGGCCCTACACCCAAACAAGGGCACTGCGTTCATCCACCTCTGGCCTGCTCGCCTCCCTACCACTGAGGAAGTACAGTTCCCGCTCAGCCCAGTCAAAACTGTTCGCTGCTCTGGCTCCCCAATGGTGGAACAAACTCCTCACGACGCCAGGACAGCGGAGTCAATCACCACCTTCCGGAGACACCTGAAACCCCACCTCTTTAAGGAATACCTAGGATAGGATAAAGTAATCCTTCTCACCCCCCTTAAAAGATTTAGATGCACTATTGTAAAGTGGCTGTTCCACTGGATGTCATAAGGTGAATGCACCAATTTGTAAGTCGCTCTGGATAAGAGCGTCTGCTAAATGACTTAAATGTAATGTAATGTAAATGTTTCATTTTAGTCTAACAAAAGCCAATGTTAAAACTTCATCCATGAATGACTGGGTTTGTTACACCCAACAGTATCTTAAATCAAATCAAATTGTATTAGCCACATGCGCCGAATACAACAGGTCAAATCAAATTTTATTTGTCACATACACATGGTTAGCAGATGTTAATGCGAGTGTAGCGAAATGCTTGTGAACAAGCTCTTATTTTCAATGACGGCCTAGGAACAGTGGGTTAACTGCCTGTTCAGGGGCAGAACAACATATTTGTCGACCTTACAGTGAAAATGCTTACCTATGAGCCCCCAACAAACAATGCAGATTCAAAAAATATAAGAAAATATAAGAATAAGATATAAAAGTAACAAGTAATTAAAGAGCAGCAGTAAAAACAACAATAGTGTGACTACATACAGGAGGGGGTACCGGAGTCAATGTGTGGGGGCACCGGTTAGTTGAGGTAGTATGTACATGTAGGTGGTTATTGAAGTGAACATGCATTGAAGTGACAATGCAAATAGTCTGGGTAGCCATTTGATTAGATGTTCAGGAGTCTTATGGCTTGGGGGTAGAAGCTGTTTTAGAAGCCTCTTGGACCTAGACTTGGCACTCCGGTAACGCTTGCTGTGCGGTAGCAGAGAGAACAGTCTATTACTAGGGTGGCTGGAGTCTTTAACAATTTTTAGGGCCTTCCTCTGACATCGCCTGGTATAGAGGTCCTGGATGGCAGCAAGCTTGGCCCCAGTGATGTACTGGGCCGTTCGCACTATCCTCTGTAGTGCCTTGCGGTCGGAGGCTGATGTGATGCAACCAGTATGCTCTCGATGGTGCAGCTGTAGAACCTGTTGAGGATCTGAGGACCCCTGCCAAATATTTTCAGTCTCCTGAGGGGGAGTAGGTTATGTCGTGCCCTCTTCACGACTGTCTTGGTGTGCTTTGACCATGTTAGTTTGTTGGTGATGTGGACACCAAGGAACTTGAAGCTCTCAACCTGCTCCACTGCAGCCCTGTCGATGAGAATGGGGGTGTGCTCGGTCCTCTTTTTCCTGTAGTCCACAATTATCTCCTTTGTCTTGATCACGTTGAGGGAGAGGTTGTTGTCCTAGCACCACATGGCCAGGTCTCTGACCTCCTCCCTATAGGCTGTCTCGTCGTTGTCAGTGATCAGGCCCACCACTGTTGTGTCATCGGCAAATTGGATTGGGTCTAGGGTTTCTGGGATAATGGTGTTGATGTGAGCCATGACCAGCCTTTCAAAGCACTTCATGGCTACAGATGTGAGTGCTACGGATAGGTAGTCATTTAGGCAGGTTACCTTAATGTTCTTGGGCACAGGCACAATGGTGTTTTGCTTGAAACATGTTAGTATTACAGACTCGGACAGGGAGAGGTTGAAAATGTCAGTGAAGACACTTGCCAGTTGGTCAGCGCATGCTCGTTGTACAGATTCTGGTAATCCATCTGGCCCTGAGGCCTTGTGAATGTTGACCTGTTTAAAGGTCTTACTTACATTGGATGCGGAGAGCATGATCTTACAGTCTTCCGGAACAGCTGGTGCTCTCATGCATATTTCAGTGTTATTTGCC
The DNA here is from genome assembly GCF_023373465.1 of Oncorhynchus keta. NCBI lineage: Eukaryota > Metazoa > Chordata > Actinopteri > Salmoniformes > Salmonidae > Oncorhynchus > Oncorhynchus keta. Next base: position 36,226,764 of record NC_068422.1, read on the forward strand.
TCGAAGCGAGCATAGAAGTAGTTTAGCTCATCTGGTAGGCTTGTGTCACTGGGCAGCTCTCGGCTGTGCTTCCCTTTGTAGTCTGTAATCGTTTGCAAGCCCTGCCACATCCGACGAGCATTTGAGCTAAGCTGGTGTGGTACAATTCGAGTAGATCTGCAATGAAGGTCATGGTCTGAAGTATTCTCCTTAAAGTTTAAAACAAGAAAATCACGGAATGGAAAAGAACATAGCTCAAACACAATGGGATTGGACAGTAGGGATAAGTCTCACATCTAGACCTAAGATCAGTCTGAAGTCTCTCTAGAGAGGTCATAATTTACAACCTGTCTTCTTCACTTCTCAACGTTATGATGATACCTGGCTCTCCCTCTTGACAGACATACCTGATTTGTTTCCACAGACACATCATTGCAGTGGAAATGAAGGAGAGTGGGTTTGTGCCAGTTGATGACGAAACCTTTCTTGCGGACTTGGGAAAATCACAAACCAGATGTAGTCAGTGTGCGCTCCTTCCATAGCAGTGTAAGGTACTGTTGCCTTGTACGTAGACCGTGACGGGTTATTTATTAATGAGACACTGTCGGAGGAGCTGGGGTTCAGATCAGGTCAACACCGGATGGAATGAAGTCGACCACGAGACAAATCAAAAAGCATATGGACCAAGGATGGAGAGCATCTACTAAAACCTGGGCGGCAGGTAGCCAAGTAGTTAGAGCATTGGGCCAGTAACCAAAAGGTTGGTGAATCGAATCCCCGAGCTGCCAAGGTCAAAATCTGTCATTCTGCCCCTGAACAAGGCAGTTAACCCACTGTCCCTAGGCTGTCACTGTAAATAAGAATTTGTTCTTAACTGACTTGCATAGTTAAATAATCGTTTAAAAAAAGAAACTAAACTCCCTCCAAAATCGCGAATATCATTGTTATGCCTTTGAAAAACAACTATCAGTTTTTACTGTTCTGAAATAGAGGACATCTGCATAAGCTTCCTTACAGAATTATATACTGTATAAGTTTAGTCGACCCACATTCACTGGCAATATTTATTTCAATGTTGAATTGTGTCAAATAAAATATACTTAAAAAGGTTCTACAAACAAATAGTTAAACTGAGACAGATGGCTTTTTGATTTGAGTGCTCAATCCCCAGGCAGGCACGCTTTACTACAGACTGAGACAGAGGAAGAGAGAGGGGTACCATCAGAAGCAAAGCAAATCCTATCGTCATCTAAGGGTGAAAGGGGGGGATACCTAGTCAGTTGTACAACAATGCATTCAACTGAAATGTGTCTTCCGCACTGAACCCAACCCCTCTGAATCAGAGAGGTGTGGGGAGATGTCTTAAACAGCATCCATGGCACCCATGAAACATTGGGTTAAATGCCTTGCTCGGGGACAGAACAACAGATTTTTATCTTTCGGTTACTGGCAAAACACTCCTACACTGCAGGCTACATGTTAGTCATGTATTTTCTGGCTCCCTGAATGGTGGTCCACGTTGTCTTATCAGTTACCTTCGTCTGGCCTGGCTGTCTGGCAGAGTGGCCGTGCCCTCAACTTTGTGCCCTCAACTTTACCTCCTCAGAAGTGGGGGAACTGGGGGAAAGAGTAGAGGAGGATGGAGCCACATTTTCTCTCTACATGTCTCGTTATGTCTATGCAACATGTAGCAACACACAAAACCACTCAAATGCTCATGAAACAATTAGCTTCTTTCGATAGTCATGATCTCCAGCTCAGTAACCTCCTCTCAAAGAGACATTCCACCCAGGTATGTATCTCTCCCTCTAATTAGACACACTCCAACTCACGAACCTCATCAAGAAACCAAACTTCACTCTTGTAACAAGCACTCCCCAACACACACCAGTCTGCGTGTTACTTTATGAGAGTTTCCCTATGGAAGCTGCTCTTCCTTATCCCCATCCTACATGCAGAGGGATTGGGTTGCAGTGTCAGATGGATTGCATTCCTTCTGCAGTATTACTGTAATTCGCGAGGCTGTGATGCAGCAAATGCATTGGCTGCACTGAATACACATTCACTAAGCCTTTGAGAGAGTCCCTAAGTCAAAGGAAACATAGTCACTGAGCTCTGCGAACATACACAGAAAAGCACAATCCCAATTCAATCCCTGGTCACTGTCCCTAGACCCTTGCTGATGAACTGAAAGTGTGAAACTAGAAAGGGTATAGTCTAGAGGACTGGGTAGTGAACTACAGTCTGGGAATGTGCCTTATATTTGGGATCAGACTGGGAAAGGAATGGGGAAAGAAATATGGAGAATGATAAAGCAGAGGAAGGAGTAAACTAGGTTCTCTTCAAATTGCAGACCTATTTTCATGAGTATATTCAATAACGAAAATATGCACATTTTCTCCACCAATGGTACAGTATGTTTCCACCAAATGGACGTGTTGCAGATAAAAATCACTGTGTAGTGAACACAAAATATATTTTTTCGCTTAATTTATCATGTACCGAATACAAATCTAAAGTTCAATGTGTTTCCATAGCATTTTCAACTCTACCGATAGTTTTGTCACAAAAACTGTTGCGTTAAATACCAAATGGCCTCCTCCGGTCTTGGTACATGCGCTCTAGCCAACAGCTCGCAGACAGTACGGGTAGGCTGTGCAGGTTGGCTAGTCTACATGACGAGATTCACCTATTATGGATAACAGCAAGAATATTCGTATTTGTGAAACGGCAGTCAAGCATCGATCATCATGTCACCAGAATGGGACCTTCAACATTTATTGGAAAGGAGCATCATGCTCATACACTACCCTGTGAAGTTCATCATCATTTATTTAATCTATAGCCTGACAACTGCATGGTTTCCCAAATTTTAGTGGGAGGACCAAACACCATATCATCGCATGACTCCAAATGTACTTTCGATATGATAGTTATTATATCAATATTTGCGCATAAAGGGGTTTCCAATGCCATTTCCTGCATAATTAATTTTAACAACACAATAATATCCCACCATATAGAACGAAAACATTATCTGTCGGCATTTATAAAATTACACCGAAACCTCCTGTTTCCATCACAACTGTCGTGATTTAAACATTTGTTTTTATACAATATGACTTGACTCCCTGAAACTGTGGATGAAAACATGGTTATAGAGAAAGAAAGAAACAGGGGAAGAGTGGTAAAAGCGAGGCAGAGACGAGGAGGCTGGGAGGAAAAATGTGCACGGTCAGCATACTATATATGAGCCACCAAGCATAATCAAAGACAATTCACATTCCCCATTGAACGCGACCAATTAACTTTCATTTGATTTGAAAGCACATCAACACAGCTTGCCATTATAAAAGCAGCAAGCCCCAATCACTCACCAGAGATATGCATAATGTTGCTTTTCCTTTGGGTGTGAATTTAAATGAATGAAAAGGTTGTTCTCAACCTCCTAAAGTCAACATTTGTATTATCTTACCTCTTGTAAAATACCAATAAATCTAAAACTAGTTTTTGCAGGTCATATATGCCAGTCTGTGACTAAATGAGTTGAGAAAACACAAGAGGGGCCAATGGGACAGCAACATTTTACCTAAATCCTGTGCCACTTCAAGCAACTTGCATAATCGACAACTTCAGAAACTAGATGCAAATTACATCATGTACCAAGTGTAATTTCATGCGTTTGCTTTAAGTGAGGCCAGTAGTCTGGAGCCTCTCTTTACTTTGCCAGAGGCCTTCATGTAGCTTGGCACAGAGCTCCACTTTGCTTTTTTAGGCTGACTGGAGCTGGAGAAGAGCTGGATCAAGTATTTGCATCCCAAATGTTTGCTCAATCACGGAGGAGACACTCTCAGACATAACTTTGGCCTGCCTTGTGTGTCCTCATGTTGGAAAAGGTAGACACATGGAGACCTTCAAAAAGCTTCAGATAGCCTTCTGTACACTTACATTCACTGTCTGACAATGAAGCATCATTTTGAAAACAAATACTGTGATATGCACTGGGCACATGCACATCAGCTGGCGCAGTGAAAGTGTCCTCGCCTAGAGGTGGATTCTGCTACAGGTGTTGGGTCGTGGTCCAACTATAGGAACTAAACACATCAGACATACACACAGTTAAAGAACACAGTTAAAGAACTGTTGATCTCTCTACCACCAGTGGGTGAGGTGTGAGCGTAAAGGTCGTCTCTGCATCATCCTCCTCAGAGTCAATCACATTTTGAAAATGTTAGGAACAGATGCAGTGCCAATATTTGTATATGAATTTCTACAACTTATAGTTGGTATGACATTAAGTCATTAATATTGTGTGCCTTTGACATTTAAAAAGATTGTCCCATTTACATTATGTAATGTAAATGGGACCTAACTAGCCCCATAGAGATATTGAATGTCAACACAAATTGCCCACCGTATTATGATTGGGTCGCGTGAAGCTGTAATCCAAATTGATGATTACTTGGGTGCTGCCAGAAAAACTGATATGGTAACCTTCATTCCTTGACATATCATGTTTTCCTATCAGCTCGCAAATCTCAGTTTTGAACAAGGTCGACTTTATGACCAAAATGATCCAATACTTAGTAGTCCATTTTGACACTAGAATATTCTGACTCATATCGATGCCACATAGAACATTTTCAAAATGAGAAGTTGCTTTTTAGGGTCTGTTGCTCTTTAATGATATCTGGGTGAGAGTGACTTACTTACTGCACTGTTGGAGATAGAAACACAAACATTTCGCTACACCCGCAATAACATCTGATAAACATGTGTATATGACAAATAAACATTTGAAATCAATGGGGGCCACCTGTATAACTACAAGTTTAGATTGCTAAAAATTGCTAGCTGACATGGCTAATTGAGTGACTGTCAGTGATTGACATTACAAGAGAAAAACTGCTGATGCACAACCAAATTTTGAAATGTCTACTATTCTAATGTTGCTTATGCCCAGACAAACCTTGTACAAATATGTTGAAATTATACTTTTGAAACAACGTCAGATGCTCTACGTTATAGCCAGTAGCAGAAGAAAAAAAAACATCTGGGCAGCACCTCCCACTGAAGAGTTGATCTATCAACAGCTCTTCATTTGATCTCCCATCCAGGGTTTTAACCAAGCCCAGCCCTGATAATCCACTAGGCTGTATGACACAAGCCCAGCCCTGATAATCCACTAGGCTGTATGACACAAGCCCAGCCCTGATAATCCACTAGGCTATATGACACAAACCCAGCCCTGATAATCCACTAGGCTATATGACACAAACCCAGCCCTGATAATCCACTAGGCTATATGACACAAGCCCAGCCCTGATAATCCACTAGGCTATATGACACAAACCCAGCCCTGATAATCCACTAGGCTATATGACACAAACCCAGCCCTGATAATCCACTAGGCTATATGACACAAGCCCAGCCCAGATAATCCACTAGGCTATATGACACAAGCCCAGCCATGATAATTCACAAGGCAATATGACAGAATGCTCTAGCAATGACAAAGTTGAGGAGGGAAATAACAACCCCTTAAAAGGTTCCCACAAATTGTTAATGTTATATTTCATAACAAAAACATATCTGGGATGGATAGACGGTCTGGTTTATGTTGAGTCCCACTGATTCTGATTACAAGCGTCTCAGATTGCAGCTCAGCTGCACTGGCTGAAACTGAGGACTCACAGAGTAGAGTCCATACAAAAGGTAGTGTTTTTATACTAAAGGAAGTTACGAAGTTTTAATGCAAGCAAACACACACTGACCATGGTGTACAGATCACTTACAGAGTGTTTTAACCTTCAACATCGTCTGGTATGAGAATGTTTCAGTAAGGAACAGGAGTAAATTGGCACAAGTTGTCTATCAGGCCAGCAAAATAGTCGGCGGCAATCAGCCACAACTCCAAAAACTGTACACACAGAACTTTACAAGGAAAGCACTTCAGGTCACCCACAAGCGGCATGCCTCCATCCAAATGATGCCGTCCGTTCGAAGAACAAAAGGTGCCACTTGCACGGAAGAATGGCATTAAAGGCCCATATTCATTTCCACACCATGAGGTTGGAATAATACTATGAAATTGTGAAAATTATGATAATGCCATTTTAGTGTAAAAGCTGCTTGAAAAGGCCCGACATTTTAGCCTATTTTAGTGGGATGGATTTGTGGCCAATGGTGACATCACCAATAAGAAAGAGTTCCAAACCTCTCTGCAAATAATAGCTAAATTCTTGCTTGAGAAATTGCCCTTTGCTGAGAAGCTATTTTTGTTTCTCATTGACCATTTCATTGAAAACAATCACAGTAAGATACTTCATTGTTACCCAGAAATTATTAGCATTGGATCTTTAAGAAATGATTTATCCCCTCCGCAGAGACAATCCTAAATAAGATTCTGATGAACTGACGTGAGTTAATGCTCAATGTGTGTAATGTGTATGTTTTATGTCTGTTTTTATATTTTTTATGTATGCGAGAGCGCCAAAGACAATGTTCCATTCTGTGTAACTTAATGGACAATTTTTCTAATCTAATCCTGGAAATTAATATAGGCTACTCCATGATAAAGTCAGCAACAATGACCTATTGCAATAAATGCAACGTTGTTCATCCATCCTCAGTTTTCTGACATCACAACAATTAAACTCTGTAACTGTTTTAAAATCCCCATTGGCCTCATGTTGAAATCCCTGAGCAGTTTCCTTCCTCTCCGACCACTGAGTTAGGAAAGACGCCTGTATCTTTGTAGCGACTGGGTGTATTAATACACCATCTTAAGCCTAATTAATAATTTCACCATGCTCAAAGGGATATTCAGCTTCTGCTTTATTTATTTTTGCATACTGTATCTACAACCAGTGTCTATCGTTGCAAGGCATTGAAAAACCTCCCTGGTCTGTGCTTTAAATTCAGTAGTCGATTGAGGTACCCTAATAGGGTGGGGTGCCATTATCAAATCATGTTAACCACTATTATTGAAAATGGAATGAGTCCATGCAACTTAATATGCAATTTGTTGAGCACATTTTAATTTCTACAAACCAAATTTCCCTCTAACATTATTGGGTATTGTGTGTAGATCAGTGACATAAAATCTTGATTTAATCAATTTCAAATTCAGACTAACACAATCAATTGTTGTTTTGAGGGCGCCCCAAACCAAAGAGTATTCTTGGCTTGACATTAACTCTGAATAGCCGTACTTCTTCATTTCTCAAAGGAAAAACATCAACCAATTTCCAATAACTGTTGATATCTAGTGGAAGCCATAGGAACTGGCTTCCACTAGTTGTGTTATACCCACATACATTATTCAAACAGTTTTCGAAACTTCAGAGTGTTTTCTATCCAAATCTACTAATAATATGCATATCATAGCTTCTGGGCCTGAGTAGCAGGCAGTTTACTTTGGGCACACTTTTCATCCGGATGTCAAAATATCACCCCCTATCCCAAAGAAGATTTATAGCCAGCATGAGAAGAAGAAAAAACAGCCTGGGGAGCACCTCCTACTGGAGAGTTAATCTATAAACAGCTATTCATTTGATCTCCCATCCAGGGTTTTAACTTAGCCCAGCTCTGCTTAGCTTTGAAGTTTGTCACTGACTACAACCAATGTGGTATCATGAGAACGATTATTGACAGTTATTTTAATAGCTAAATATATTCACTAATGCTATCAGTCATTTCATAGGGTTGATTTAACAGGGGAAATTAAACTTAACCATACTTTATAAATCCTACAGTATAACAACAACGATACTATTGTGGACTATATAGCATTTTCAACATCATCAACAGCTGGTGTTTCAATTCAACCCAGGGTTCAACTTAAAATAGACAATACATATAGGCGGCCTAGGTTTTTAAGCTTAGGTTGATTTCAAAAGTAATCTGCAAGTTAATCATTGTGTTGGATTCACATCTCCATCTCAACCAAAAATCAAAGTTAAAGAATAGGAATAAATCTAACTTTATTTAAAGTGCATTTCAAGTTGAATTAGATTTAGTCCTATTCTTTAACACACAGTTGAATTCGAAAATGTACATACACCTTAGCCAAATACATTTAAAAACTCAGGTTTTCACAATTCCTGACATTTAATCCCAGTAAAAAGTCCGTCTTAGGTCAGTTAGGATCAACACTTTATTTTAAGAATATGAAATGTCAAAATAATAGTAGAGAGAATTATTTATTTCAGCTATTATTTCTTTCATCACATTCCCAGTGGGTCAGAAGTTTACATACACTCAATTAGTATTTTGTTGCATTGCCTGTTAATTGTTTAACTTGGGTCAAACATTTTGGGTAGCCTTCCACAAGCTTCCCACAAAAGAAGTTGGGTGGATTTTGGCCCATTCCTCCTGACATAGCTGACGTAACTGAGTCAGGTTTGTAGGCCTCCTTGCTCGCACACATCATATTTTCTATAGGATTGAGGTCAGGGATTTGTGATGACCAATCCAATAACTTGACTTTGTTGTCCTTAAGCCATTTTGCAACAACTTTGGAAGTATGCTTGGGGTCATTGTGCATTTGGAAGACCCATTTGCCACCAAGCTTTACCTTCCTGACTGATGTCTTGAGATGTTGCTTCAATATATCCACATAATTTTCCTCCTCATGATGCCATCTATTTTATGAAGTTCACCAGTCCCTCCTGCAGCAAAGCACCCCCGCAACATGATGCTGCCACCCCCGTGCTTCACGGTTAGGATGGTGTTCTTCGGCTTGCAAACCTCCCCCTTTTCCCTCCAAACATAACGATGGTCATTATGGCCAAACAGTTATATTTTTGTTTCATCAGACCAGAGGACATGATCTTTGTCCCCATGTGCAGTTGCAAACCGTAGTCTGGCTTTTTTATGGCGGTTTTGGAGCAGTGGCTTCTTCCTTACTGAGCGGCCTTTCAGGTTATGTCGATATAGGACTCGTTTTACTGTGGATATAGATACTTTTGTACCTGTTTCCTCCAGCATCTTCACAAGGTCCTTTGCTTTTGTTCTGGGATTGATTTGCACTTTTCGCACCAAAGAACGTTCATCTCTAGGAGACAGAACGCGTCTTCTCTCTGAGTGGTATGATGGCTGCGTGGTCCCATAGGGTTTATACTTGCGTACTATTGTTTGTACAGATGAACGTGGAAATTGTGGAAATTGCTCACAAGGATGAACCAGACTTGTGGAGGTCTACAATTGTTTTCTGAGGTCTTGGCTGACTTCTTTTGATTTTCCCATGATGTCAAGCAAAGAGGCACTGAGTTTGAAGGTAGGCCTTGAAATACATACACAGGTACTCCTCCAAAAGACTCAAATGATGTCAATTAGCCTTTCAGAAGCTTCTAAAGCCATGACATCATTTTGCAGAATTTCCCAAGCTGTTTAAAGGCACAGTTAACTTAATGCATGTTAACTTCTAACACAAAATTACTTGTGTCATGCACAAAGTCGATCTCCTAACCGACTTGTCAAAACTAGTTTGTTAACAAGAAATGTGTGGAGTGGTTGAAAAACGTGTTTTAATGACTCCAACTTAAGTGTATGTAAACTTCCGACTTCAACTGTAGATGTTTGGTTGAGATGGAGACGTGAATCCAACATACAGTAAGTATCAATCACTAATTTGTCGACAAACTGGAATCAAAGCAAGATTAAGTCAGTGACATAGAATATACATCTTCAAATGTTGATATTTGGTTGCGTTGAGAACCAAACACAATTCAATATCACTTTTGCAATACAGTAAATAATTTGTCGACAAGTTAATAGGCTAACAAATTCTATGTTGGATTCATGTCCTCAAATCAATAAGAAATTAAAGTAAAAAAATAAGATTAAGTCAGTGGCTCCGATGTAACTATCCCAGCATTAAATGTTGATATTTGTTTGTTGTCCACCAAACAATAGGCTCTCTTACCTAACAGTATTTATCCAACCTTCAAATGAGTAACATCCATAGCCACATTTTGAGGCTAGCCTACTGTAGTCTAACTATAAACCTTTTCTCATGTAATAATAGAAAGTGTGCATGTTCAAGATAGCATGCAAAGGTCGCAGGTCCGTGGAGATCTTCTCAATTGCTTGAATAATTTGTGAAGAGTCTTGAACAGCATTGATCACTTGCACTATATACTTTCAATGTAAGTACTCAACCCCTTTGTTATGGCAAGCCCTTAATAAATTCAGGAGTAAAAATGTGCTTAACAAATTGCATGGACTCATTTGGTGTCCAACAATAGGGTATCATTAATAAATCATAAAAAAAATCAATAATCACTATCTTTGTACCCCACACATACAGTACAATTATCTGTATGGTCCCTCAATCGAGTAGTGAATTTCAAGCACATATTACACCAAAGAACAGGAAGGTTTTTCAATGCCTCAAAGAGACACCGGATGCTAGATACAGTATGTAAAACAAAATGAAAAGCAGACACTGAATATCCCTTGGAGCATGGGGAAGTTATTAATTAGGCTTTAGACGGTGTATCAATACACCCAGTCACTACAAAGATACAGGCATCCTTCCCAACTCAGTTGCCGGAGAGGAAGGACACTGCTCATGGATTTCACCGTAAGGACAATGGTGATTTTAACAGTTACAGAGTTCAATGGTTGTGATATAAGAAAACAGGATGGTCAACAAGATCGTAGTTACTCCACAACACTAACCTAAATGGCAGAGTGAATATAAGGAAGCCTATAGAGAATAAAATATTGCAAAAGATGCATCCTGTTTGCAACAAGGCACTTAAGAAATACTGCAAAAAAATTCACTTTTTGTCCTGAATATAAAATGTTATGTTTGGGACAAATCCAACACAACACATCACTGAGTATGACTTCATATTTTCAAGCATGGTGGTGGCTGCATCATGTTATGGGTATGCTTGTCATCTGTAAGGACTAGGGAGTTGTTTTAGGATAAAAAGAAACCAAATACAGCTATTCAATCTGCTTTCCAGCAGACACTGGGATGGCAAATTCACCTTTCAGCAGGACAATAACCTAAAACACAAGTCCAAATCTACACTGGAGTTTCTTACCAAGATGACATTGAATGTACCTGAGTGGCCGAGTTATATACAGTTGACTTAAATTGGCTTGAAAATAAATGGCTGTCTAGCAATGATCAACTTGACAGAGCTTAAAGAATTTAGAAAATAATGGGCAAATATTGTACTATCCTCGTGTACAAAGCTCTTAGAAACGATTTGATTTGAAACGTACCCAAAGAGACTCACAGCTGTAATCACCGCCAAAAGTGTTTTTACAAAGTATTAACTCAGGGGTGTGAATACTAATGTAAATGTGATATTTCTGTATTTCAATACATTTGTAAACATTTCTAAAAACGTGTTTTCACTTTTTCATTGTGGGGTATTGTGTGTGTAGATGGATGAAAAAAATATATTTTCAATTCAGGCTGTAACACAACAAAATGTGGAGTAAGTCAAGGGGTATAAATACTTTCTGAAGACATTGTATTTGCGTCTATAGCTGAGTTACATTAGCACTGATTTAAAGTTAGGAATCCACCAGAAGGACTGATAAAACAATTAGCACATTCAAGTGGTGGAATGAAAGAATATGCCTAATAAATAAGTTACCCTTTCCACAAGCTCCCCGTTGAATGAACAGAACAGGTGGCTGCTGAAGTTTCAGCGCCCGGTTGCTGACTCTCTTGAGCTCGCAGATGTTACGATATGATACACCGTCGCTGCCACATACAGGGTCGGTAGTTTTGCAGGCGCAAACGCCGCTCTTCCCTCTTCTTCTGACGGTGGCAGAGTAGCTCACTCCGCCCGATACCGAACACTCCAACCCCTCTGCACACACCGGGTCTCCAAGCTTCCCATTGCCGCCGCACGCTTCGCCCTCTCCAGAGGCGCACACCGGGCAGCAGTTGCAGTGGTCGAGGATTTTTCCTGCTAAGCACTCAACTGGCATACGTGGGCACATCGCCTTGTCACAACGACTGGGACAGCCGATAACGTACCTATTTGAGATCTGTGCTTCGGCAGGTAGGGATGCCAAGCAAACGGTTACGCACAATAGTGACCAAAACATGGTGGATTACTGTGAAACGGACTGTTGCCCAAAAATTGTGAAGTAAACAAAAAAGTGTCAGGGCTACTCTAAAACTTGCATTAAGTTTGAATATGTTAGCTGAAAATTGTAGAGCAGAGCAGCCACTGCAGATACAGAGGGATTTGGAAAGCTCCACTTCCACTGCGCACCAATATGAGATTTAGCGTTTTTTAGCTGACACTGCATTTTTAAAGCCTATTCAATTCCACATGACCCGCCACACTTCCCAGACAATAAAACGCATTGCAATTGGTGTATGAGTGTGACGCCCTAACGCTTCGGTATTTATTTATTTTGCATTTAGGCCTATTTGAGTTAATTATAGGCTTAACTTGGAATATGTTACACTTATAGAATATACAGTGGATCGAAGTACTGGACTGGCCTGAATGACTAGACCCTTTGAACAGGCTGGACGAACCCACGATGGTAGTTAGATACTGTGCATTCGGAAAGTATTCAAACCCCTTGACTTTTTCCACATTTTGTTAGCTATAGCCTGACTCAAAATGGATTACAACGTTTTTCCCCCTGCATCAATCTACACACAATACTCCATAATGACAAAACAAATACAGGTTTAGATATTTTGGCAAATCTATAAACAAATAAAACTCAAATTTACATAAGTATTTCTCAGTACTTTGTTGAAGCACCTTTGGCAGCGATTACAGCATCAAGTCTTCTTGGGTATGATGCTACAAGCTTGGTACACCTGTATTTGGGGAGTTTCTCCCATTCTTCTATGCAGATCCTATCAAGCTCTGTCAGGTTGGATGGGGAGCATCACTAGACAGCTATTTTCAGGTCTCTCCAGAGATGTTTGATCGGGTTCATGTCCGGGCCACTCAAGGACATTCAGAAACTTGTCCCGAAGCCACTCCTGCATTGTCTTGGCTGTGCGCTTAGGGTAGTTGTCCTGTTAGAAAGTGAATCTTCACGCCAGTCTGAGGTCCTGAGCGCTCTGGAGCAGGTTTCATCAAGGATATCTCTGTACTTTGCTCCGTTCATCTCGATCCTGACTAGTGTCCTAGTCCCTGCCGCTAAAAAACATCTCCACAGCTTGATGCTGCCACCATCATGCTTCACCATAGGGATGGTGACAGATTTCCTCCAGACGTAACTCTTGGCATTTAGGACAGTGTTAAATCTTGGTTTCATCAGACTAGAGAATCTTAATATAGTGTAATTAGGTGCCTTTTGTCAAACTCCAAGCGGGCTGTCATGTGCCTTTCACTGAGGAATGGCTTAAGTCTTGCCACTCTACCAAAAAGGCCTGATTGGTAGAGTACTGCAGAGAAGGTTGTCCTTCTGGAAGGTTCTCCCATCTCCATAGAGGAGAGGACCTTCTCCTCCGATTGCTCAGTTTGGCCGGGCGGCCAGTTCTAGGAAGAGTCTTTGTGGTTTCAAACTTCTTCCATTTAAGAATGATGGAGGGCACTGTGTTTTGGGGGACCTTCAATGCTGCAGAAATGTTTTGGTACTCTTCCCCAGATCTATGCCTCAACAAAATCCTGTCTTGACGCTCTACAGACAATTATTTTGACCTCATGGCTTGGTTTCTGCTCTGACATGCACTGTCAACTGAGTGACCTTATATAGACAGTTGTGTGACTTTCCAAATCATGTCCAGTCAATTGAATTTACTACAGGTGGACTCCAATTAAGCTGTAGAAACGGCTCAAGGATGATCAATGGAAACAGGATGCACCTGAGCTCAAATTCAAGTCTCATAGCAGGGTCTGTATTATGTAAATAAGGTATGTTTTTGTATTTTGAATACATTTCCAAAAAAAATCTAAAAACCTGTTTTCGCTTTGTCATTGTGGGGTATTGTATGTACATGTTTTATTTCATCCATTTTAAAATAAGGCTGTAACGTAACAATGTGGAAAAAGGGAAGGGGTCTGAATACTTTCTTTATGCACTGTACCTGTAATGGATGGAGTAATCAAAATATGTACCTTTAGATAACCATTTTAATTTAGCTGTTTAGAAAATTAAATAGTGAATAATAAATTCCCATTCATTTGTGTTGGCCATTATAACATTGATTAACTTGATATGATAATTCTCCAATCAATAGGAATCTATAAACTGCCTTAGAACAGGAGAGATTATGAGAGGACATAAACAGTGGTGAAAAGAGTACTAAATTGTAATACTTGAGTAAAAGTAAAGATACATTAATAGAAAATCAACTAAATGTATTTATAAAGCCCTTTTTACATCAGTCGATGTCACAAAGTGCTATACAGAAACCCAGCCTAAAACCACAAACAGCAAGCAAAGCAGATGTAGAAGCACGGTGGCTAGGAAAAACTCCCTAGAAAGGCGAGAACCTAGGAAGAAACCTAAAGAGGAACCAGGCTCTGAGGGGTGGCCAGTCCTCTTCTGGCTTTGCCTGGTGGAGATTATAACAGAACATGGCCAAGATGTTCATCGATGACCAGGAGGGTCAGATAATAATAATCAGTGGTTGTAGAGGGTGCAACAGGTCAGAACCTCAGGAGTAAATGTCAGCTGGCTTTTCATAGCCGATCATTCAGAGTTAGAGACAGCAGGTGCGGTAGAGAGAGACTCCAAAACAGGAGGTCCGGGACAAGGTAGGTGTCCAGTGAATAGGTCAGGGTTCCATAGCCGCAGGCAGAACAGATGAAACTGGAGCAGCAGTATGACTAGGTGGACTGGGGACAGCAAGGAGTCATCAGGCCAGGTAGTCCTGAGGCATGGTCCTTGGGCTCAGGTCCTCTGAGAGATGAGAGAAAGAGAGAATTAGAAGGAGCATAGGGGGGAGCCAACCCAGACAAGAAGATCAACCCACTCATGTGACGCACCCCTCCTAGGGATGGCATGGAAGAGCACCAGTAAGCCAGTGACTCAGCCCCCGTAATAGGGTTAGAGACAGAGAAACCCGGTAGAGAGAGGGGAACCGGCCAGGCAGAGACAGCAAGGGTGGTTCGTCGCTCCAGTGCCTTTCCGTTCACCTTCACACCCCTGGGGCAGACTACACTCAATCATAGGACCTACTGAAGAGATGAGTCTTCAATAAAGGCTTAAAGGTCAAGACCGAGTCTGGGTCTCTCAGATGGATAGGCAGACCATTCCATAAAAATTGAGCTCTATAGGAGAAAGCCCTGCCTCTAGCTGTTTGCTTAGAAATTCTAGGGACAGTAAGGAGGCCTGCGTCTTGTGATGGTAACTTTCAAGGGTAAAAGTAAAAGTATTTGGTTTTAAATATACTTAAGTATCAAACGTAAAAGTATAAATCATTTCAAATTCCTTATTTAAAAACCAGACGGCAACATTTGTGATTTAAATGTTTTATTTACGAATAGCCAGGGGCACACTCAGAAATGACTAATTAACAAAGAATGTTTGTTTAGTGAGTCTGCCAGATCAGAGGCAGAATTGGATGATTTTCCTGTCCTGCTAAGCATTCAAAATGTAATGAGTACTTTTGGGTGTCAGGGAAAATGTATGGAGTAAAAAGTACATTTTACATTCACTCTTTACATTTTCCCTGACACCCAAAAGTACTCATTACATTTTGAATGCTAATAATTAAGATAGTCTTTACTATTTAGATTTTTGTATTACTTTTACTTCACTACATTCTAAAAATCTAAATAGTAAAGTACATATACCCCCAAAAAACAACTTAAGTAGTACTTTAAAGTATTTTTGCTTAATTACTTTACACCCCTGGTCATTAAGCATGTATATAGGTCTGCCAGGGAGATTATGGAGTTTCAGCCCTAAACATCCAGTTCTTTACTGTTCCCTATACGAACTAGTCACTCTTAGCAACTTACTCAACTCATGTAATTAGGCTACAAAAACAGCAAGTGATGGTGTGAGGGGTTTTATGGTGGCTGTGGGTTATAAGCCAGTTATAAAATCATTATTGCTCAATCTTATAAAAAAATACACAATTTCTTAATTCATTAATTATGCCATATGTGTGGTCAGAAATGAACAAAACTAAACAGAAACCAATTTGAGGGGAACTTGGGTGGGGATGAATCATAATCAATTTTGTAAGCAAAGCTAACATTCAAAGCTTTTTATTTCAACAAACATTGATCCTATGATAATTAGCAAATTGTTCTTCGTGGTATTCTAACAGAAATCCAAACAGTTTGAAGTTGCACATATTGAAGATTAAACAAATTGTTGTTATTGGAGGAAATATAGGCCAATTGCATGTGTGAGAAGCGGAAATTCCTATGTTATAGCTAGTGGCTTATATAGTGTAGTGAACAACACAGCTCTGTTACGTTAGATGCCTGTGGTGGGCTGTAAAAGATCCAGCAAACAATGGACCAATGAATCACGGTCATAAACCGCTCTCACATACGATTGGTTATGGGATATTTTAATGACTATGGTCTAATGAGGTGGTTGGACCAATACTCATGGCCCAGGCATTGGGATGGAGGTTGCCTAGGGCCCCCGTGTGGTGCTATGGGGCTTGCCTACCATCCTCCTCCATCCCAATGGAGAGGGTCCTGTTTTCATAATGGTTCACTTTGTCTTGCATTGCTAAGAAGAGGGGAGTTCATGACATTTGGTGTTGTAAACACTCTTGCCATTTGAATGTATTTTGTGAAAATGACATGGCAACCTATAGGGTCAATATCAACCCAATAAAATACCTTTGGATGAAATCGACTTTAGGTTACACCCTAATAAGTCAAAATAAAGCAAGACAAATCTCAACTTGGACACATTGTTGGTGTGATGTATCATTCTGCATGAGTACATGCAAAGGTCTCTTAGGGCAAACTGCAGCTTTATTTGTCTCTCAGAAGCCTCACAAAAGCCCGTTGTAGGCCAATAAAGGCAGAGAGACTGAGCTCCTCCAGGCGCTGAGAGCCGTACCGGCCCACAGTCTATCCAGATGTTTTTGTTGTCCACAAGCAACTGTATGACATCACTGTCACCGTGGGCCTCCATTCAACCACACACACAACTTATAATCACACACAACACTAAACAATGTTGACTGCTAACTGACTATTACAAAAGGTCAGTCTGTATAGGAGCGAGTTGTCATGACAGTTCTACTCTGGGAAGAAAGCAAAATGTTAATATTTCACCACCAGGGGGCAGAGTAGTCTTACAATTAACTATTAGGCTGAGTAACAGAGGTTGAACCATTTCTTAGTATTTAGCCAGGTTTATGATTTCATAGAATTGTAATTGTCTGGGTCATCTGGATTTAGTCTGATTTTATTTATGTAAATGGCAAGTGGGAAAGTTGGATGAGCAGATCATGAGCTGTTGCTCATCTAGGTTGAGCAGAATTGCAATAATTCAAATCAACACATGAGCATTTTCTAAGTGTTTATTTCTTTCAAGTCATCCACATAATAAATAGTGACAATTAAAATCTAGTACACAAGACAAAATGGATTAGAACAGCTTTGTTTTTAATAGAATTTATGCAGGCACTTGAGCAGCTGTATGGTTTTGCAGAACCACTAATGAGATCTATTGAAATAAGACCATTGAGTAGCATGGTTGGGTTGACCTTCACTACCTTGCAATACAGGCACAGGGAAGTTCAAACGGAAATATACATCTAAACACATATTACAACATAAAATAAAACAATCCCAACAAACTGTCACCAAAGAAAACCATGTTTTCACACACACAGAACAAAGCAGTCAGTGTCAATTTTGTCATAACTAAACAAAATCGGGCAGCAGTCACAAAAAAAATGGTTAAAGCCACTGTTCAGTATATAGGTATGAAGAGGTCAGGGGTCAAGCATGATGGTGGCCAGTAGGAGTATTAATTTAAACATCTCTGCAAGACAATGACCATCCCTACCCTAGAAGTAACTGCTCTTCACTTTGGTCCCTTAATGAAGCCACCCCACTCTGTTGCACAACTCACTCTCTCACCGAAGTCCTATTGGTACAAATCCAAACCCCATTACAGTACCCAGCAGGATTAGGATTAGGCAAATGTACATGGCTTGGTTTAGAACTGCACAGTCCTCTCGTACCAGTCCACAGTGTTTACCAACAACTTTCTAACTGTAATACTATGGTGTGGGGAGAGTGGGATTGTTGTAGGGTTTAAAGTCAGATGAAGAAAATGTATGTTAGAATCATTTGGTCATACCATAAATTAAAGTAAATAACTAAAGACAACATTAGTTCAACAAAAACAACAGTGAATGCATGAAATTAACAGGTATGATTAGTTCTATGTTACTTGACAACTATTCAGTCATTAGAGAATATAGCTTGCTGCCTTAAAGGCACAGTGCAGTCAAAAACATGATTTTTCCGTGTTTTGTATATATTTCCACACTGAGGTTGGAATAATACTTTGAAATTGTGAAGATAATGTAAGTTGGTGGGATGAGATTGGCTTGCCTGGTGATGGTATAAATGAATAAACTACAAACAAAAAGGAGTTTCAAACTTCTGCCAGTAACAGATGGTTTTCAGGTTAGATATCCCTCCCATTAGGGTCTTCCAATTATGCCCCTCACTCAGACCACTCCCAGAAAGACCAAGCAAAAATCTTGATTGAGAAATAGCCCTTTGCTAAGAAGCTATTTTTGTCATTTTAACAGTAATGCACTTAATTGTTACCCAGAAATTCTTTGATATTGAGAAATGTTGCATTGTACCTTTAAAAATATCCACTTACTAGCTTGCTTGGCACAGAGTGGTATAACATATTAGCCTCACAAATGTCTGAATTAATCTGTGTGAGTCCACGTAGTCATGAGCTGCAGGTATACACTGAGTGCACAAAACAATAGGAACACCTGCTCTTTCCATGACAGACTGACCAGGTGAATCCAGGTAAAAGCTATGATCCCTTATTGATGTCACATGTTAAATCCCCTTCAGTCAGTGTAGATGAAGGGATTTTTAAGCCTTGAGACAATTGAGACATGGGTTGTGTATGTGTGCCATTCAGAGGGAGAATGGGCAAGACAAAAGATTGAAGTGCCTTTGAATAGGGTATGGTCGGTGCCAGGTGCACTAGTTTGAGTGGGTAAGAACTACAACGCTGTTGGGTTTCTCGTGTGTATTAAGAATGGTCCATCACCCAAAGGACATCCAGCCAACTGAACAACTGTGGGAAGCATTGGAGTAAACATGGGCTAGAATCCCTGTGGAACACTTGACACCTTCGACTCCATGCACTGACAAATTGAGGCTGTTTTGAGGGCAAAAGGGGATGAAACTCAATATCAGGAAGGTGTTCCTCATGTTTCGTACACTCGGTGTATATTTTAAATCAACATAAAAACGTTTTCTAAACTGAATTAACCCTATTAAATAAGAACAGAGCAAGCAGGTGGGAGACAATGGCAAATAGCGCGGAATCTTTGGTGTAGAGTTCAGTGTGAATCTCACCCTCCCAGCCCACACAGAGACAGCGAATTCCAGGACTTCATGTGAGTGTCCACATGCCTTGACCACTGAGTAGATGCCTAACAATGAAAACGAGAGAACAGAACCCCCCTGTCTCATTGTCTGAGTGACCTCCAACTCTAATGTGACTAGGGTTGACTAACTGGGGTAGATTAACAGCTTCACGAACAGGGGGTTGAGATGGTTGGAAGTCAGACACATTATACAGACCAACTTTGGCTTGGAATTCAGTGCCTGCTTTCTGTCATTTCCATCCAGATGACTTCTGTTCAGTCTGGTGGAAATGAGACAAGCAGCCCACTGTTCAGCTACTCTCAGATATTCAAAAGCATTCTTCTCATTTCCCCCGTTGTCATACAGCCTCTACTCTGTAGCCCACCCCCTCTGCCAGGTTATGGGGTAGTGTGGGGCTAGTTCATGGGTCAGACTTCGCTGACCGGCAAGTTGTCAGCGTCCAGGTCAAGGGGGGGTTCAGGTGGGTAGGGCTCGAAGCTGCTGCGCCGTCTCCATGGCGACTCGAGGGCAGTGTCGGCGGTCACTTGGACAGGCGTGTCTCCTGCAGGGACAGTCGGGCGTGGTTGGGTCGCGGCAGGAGGCTCATGAAGTGCTCGCTGTCCCACGCAAGGCTCCGAGCGTGCACTGCCCGCGACAGAAGGGCACCCTGGGTAGGGTGGCACTGCAGATATGGGCGAGCGAGGGACGGGGGGCCCCGGTTGGCTGCGGTAAAATGTGGAAGGGGAGGAACGGCCACAGTGCTCCTGCTGAGAGAGGAGGGAGGGGTGTGTCCCACAGAATCACAGTCAGACGGGAAACATGGTGAGTTGTGAATAGAGCCCGTGCCAGACTTTTGGTGTAGCGGCTGATGCAGCAGCAGTGGTAGTAGTAGAAGTAGTGGTAGAAGTAGTGGTAGTAGTAGAAGTAGTGGTAGCCGCAGTTGCAGACCATAGAAGTGCTAGCAGAGCAGTGACGGGTGCTGGGAGGAGTGCAGTGGTAGTGAAAAGCAGAAGAAGTGGTAGTGCTCATTTTTTTAAAGTTAGTATTTCACTGTCAGATTTCAATCTCTGTAAAAAAAACAAGAGGGGGTGGGGAATAAAGTAAGTAAAAAAGAAAAACATGTCAGTGACCAGTTGGTGTTGTTATTGGGAGGCAACATACGCAGATGCACCTACTTACCCAATCCATTTACCCAGGAAACATAGTTAGTGACAGATACTTAAATAACTCCTGATTGCCTTTGATGGCTATTCCAAAATATATTTTCTCCCAAATCTGTTGTGTAAAGCATCACCAAAGTCATCATAATTCTGCATCATACAGCCGGGCACAGAACATTTGCCAAAACATATGTGCATGACTTGAAGCAGACCATGCAACGGAAACACCTACACCGCAACGGCTTATGTGTGAGTAAACAAAGGGCTGAGTGATTCTTCAAGTATGCCAGGGTGGTAAGTTTAAGAGCTTCAGAGTACATGTGCTTATACAGAAGTCGTCACCATACAAACATGCAGAACACAAAACACACCAACAGCTAAACTGTTTTTTGATGTTAAGAAGACTAGGGTTTAGTTCCCAAAGACAACATTCATTCAGACTTGCAAGTTGTCTTGGCTTAGAAAATGAGAAGTTAACTGGGTTATGCAAGTCAACAGTTTGAGAGAGTAAACACACATACAGGCAGCGGACAGGAGGTAGAACTAGAGACAGGCAGGATGTGAGACATCTAAGACAGGTACACAGCTGCAGGAGACTGCAGAGAGGAAAAAAAGTCAAGGAGAGTCAGAGACATATGAAGAGACATGACTTAGACAAGAGACAGGAAACAGGTCTGTGCAACAGCTTTCATCACTGTACAAGAGAGGCATTCGTGTGTGTGTGTGTGTGTGTGTGTGTGTGTGTGTGTGTGTGTGTGTGTGTGTGTGTGTGTGTAGTAAGGGTTTCAAAGTTACAGAGGGATGTTTAAAAAGTTGTCATCTTCAACAATGGTGACATCAGCAAGAATAGCAAGAAGTGGGAGTGAGTGGGGTGTGGAAGTGAATGGGAGGTTGTGACTAGCTGCAGAGGTCTAGGGAGGTTAAGATACATTAAGTCAAGGGAATGAGTTTATGGGACTAACCCCAGGGCTGAGGTAGAGCATGGAGAGGAAGACAGGAAAAGCAAAGAAGCAGAGGTAGAGGAGAGGAGGACTTTGAGTTGGAAGTTATGGAATGGGCAGTGGGGTGGAGGGATTAAAGCCCACACAGGGAGGGACATGTACAGTTTGTTTTTTAGGGAGGCAGATGGGTGACTCTCCAGTCCACACCATGACATAAAAAAACAAAAAGTGAGTGAAAACCAACAGTATATAGAAGGCACTTTGGGGTACAGGAGCTGACATACGTGCTGCACTCCCCGATTCGGGCCGTATACCTCTGTATACAGGGGTTTGACAGCCGTCTGGCCTGCCGCATCTGCAACAACACAGTGGACAGCTGGATTAGAGCAGGCTGGGGAGGGCCAGCCTAGCCCACATTACAGGGGGAAGAGAGGGAGTGGTAGAAAGAGAAGTATACATGTGGAGCAGGGTTTCCGTTAGTCGGTAATAGCCTGCTTTTGGCTGATAAAAAAAAATAAAAGCTGATATATCAAATTGGCGCAAGCCAACTGTCCGGGAGAATAAAAAAATCCCATTGCAAAATGCTTTCTCGCATATTCATTAATGGAAATACCAGTCAATGTCATGCTTATTGGTCGATGGGTTCATTAGCATCATTTGGTGGAATTAAATTGGCACAGCATACAGCATAAGATACAGAGCCTAGTTTAATCTCTCAGACAGTGCGAGAGTGAAATTAGCTTTTATAATCCCAATCACTGTGAAACAATTCTTAATAAAATTGTGTTAACTGCTTTGATTGCCACCATTAAAAAGAGCTGATATTTTTATTTCTCAACTGATAATTGAAGCGCACTTCCCATTCAAGTGGATATAACGGTAGGCAAGCTTCAGTGCGCCACACACCACTTTGCAATGATCTGGAAACAGTATGCATTTTTTTTTTTAAACATATGCTTAATTGTTTGAAACCTGAATGTTGTACTACATATTATGAGGCTTGTTTTACCTAGCTTCAAAGTAGCCTAGCCAAAAGATGACTAAACCTGGAGGCAAATATTTGATCAAGTCTTCCATATGCCATTGAAACCAGTAGCCTATTTCTCTCATGTTCTACTGGCTTTCAAATCAATTATCTTTCATTGTCCAGCAGCCAAAAGATTTCCCCTCTCTCTTTTTGTAAGATTTAATTTTGTTTGTCAAACAATAAACCTAAAACAGACAAAAGACAACAGACAGACGCACGCAAACTTCGACATCGCATCTGCCCAGACCCACGTTCCCTCTACTCCACATGGCCTCAAACTGCGCCACTCTGCCCTTCTCTGTCGCCCACACCCTTTCAATCTTCAAATAATAATGCATTTGATTCTTCCACCATCCCAACGATGCAGGATCACTTGATTTTCAGTTAAGCAAAAGTTTTCTACATGATTGATGAGAAAAGTACAGTACAACCCATTGGGTCTCAACCAACCCTCATATGCCATGTCTTGAAATATGCAGACAGAATTAAAGTAAATGTATATTGTAAAACTTCTGACAGCCAACTTTCTAACAGCGCCCATTACGTTCAGACTTTACAGCACTCCCAGAAGGCATGAATCATCGAGTCAGTGTTGGTTTTACGCTTACAACATGATTCAACCGTTGTGCTGGAGAAATTCTGAATTTTGTCTCTTGTATAATACATTCTGTACATTAGTCAATACTGGATTAAGCATACATTTTAATTAACTATAATTTTGTTAGTTTTGTTCCAATATTCCATCTTGTGCCATATCAGATCCTTTTAGGTCTTGGTACCAGTAGTTGATATTATTTTCTAAGAGACTGTCAGTTGGATAGGATCTCTGCAAGGTTTAGTATATCTTATCTATCATATGAGTATCATTTTCTGGCTCAAATAGAATTCCCCCAACATTGCTCTGATATCCGAAAGATTTTAGATTGAAATGTAGTGATATAAACTTGCATGTATTTGAAAATATCTACATTGGTCAGTCCAAAATTGCTTTTTAATTCTGTCATGGAAATAATTGTATTCCCTATTACCAAGTAATTTACAGTTTCTATGCCTTAAGTTTTCCATGTGGGACAATTTATCTGTGAATTTTTAAAAGCTATCCAAGGATTGTTCCATAGGGGTATGTTTGTAGGGAGTGATATTGATTCTTGTTTGAAAACAGACCTCCCCATTTTCAGACAGATATTTTCATCTCAGTCTCATGAAACCGCTCACATGTGCAGTGCGCTTTTGACTACAGTGTTTTACTGTTAACTGCATTATGCAACGAACATCAGCAAGTAGTCTACTGCCTTGTGCACATTGCTGCGCCTATAATGTGAACAAATAATAGTTGATCAACATTTTAAGCTAAATGTCCTGCTCTGTTGCATCAGCCTCATTGCTTTTTAAAAATGTTTTTGATGTAGTCTAGGCTACATGAATTTGTGATGTATCCTCCCACAACTGTCCCAGAGTTTGTTTGGAATACCCCATTTCTTTCTCGCACAAAACGACAAGCTGAACAATAGAATAGGTACACTTTTCTACTACGGGGGATAGTAGAGGGGACATAGACTAGTGATGTTGCTGTTCATTACTCATCTTGTTGGCTGAGGAAAAGTACATGTGGACAGTTATTCTAACATCTTCAAACGCACAACAGAAGTCATCGTTGCATCCTTGACTTGCATGTTCCGTTAAGATGAATTACCATCATCTAAATGTGATCTGTCATTTTGAGCACAGTGGGTGGACACCCTTATCAGGTTACGCACCCAATGGACACATTTCTCAAATGTCCAGTAAATTAAAATGCTGCCGGTCAAATGTCCGGTGCCACAGTTTTCTAATGGAAACCCTGATGTGGCGATTGCCTATGCAATGCCACGAAGAGGGCAAAAACCTACAATAGAAGGGGGAGGATGCCAACCTCTACCCTCTGCAGTCAGTACAGAATGTGACATACTTTTCACTCCTCCCTGCATCCTCACTGTTTGTGTGTGTGGTGTGTGTCTGAGCCGTCGCTCTTGGCTTGGGCTGCCATGAACACGTGAAACAAATGGAGATCAGATCAGTTTGTGTTGCTACTAAGGACCAGAGAGACAGGAGACTGGCCAGAAGTGACAGCGCATGCAGTAGCCCTATAAACCCAGTGGCCTGCTGGGTGGTTACATACTGTGGCTGCAGATCTCCCAGGTCCCCGCTGGGCTACGATGGCACCAGAGACAGCCTTGATCCAGCTGTGCATCTCCTCTGGACTGTCAGCCTGCAAAGAAAGAGGAGACGGGGGAGGATGAGGGAGGGGGGTGGAGGAAGGGAGTGGGGATAAGTGGCAAATAGTAAAGTGGGTGAGGGAAAGAAATATACCGAAGGGGTAAAATTCTTGAAATTAATCTACACCAGAGACGGGAAACTGGCTGCCAGCCTGTGGATCAATTTCCCCAAAATATATTTCAAAACATTATTGGGGTTCTCAATTTACGGTTGAGTTACACTAGTAGAATACACAAGGTGCGATTTTGAAATGTAGTTGTGCATCAGCAGTTTGTTGTTGTGTTATGTCAGTCACAGGTTTACATTTATTGTCATGTCTTGTCCTGGAGGGAGAACTGAGCGATATCCCCTTAGATAGGCCTTCTGCTAAATCAAAATTACCTATAAAATTACCAAAAAATGAATGAAAACAAAAATGAGCTTTTTGATCTTAATTTGAAGTTAGGCATTAGGGTTAGCAGTGTGGTTATGGGTAGGTTTAAAATCAGATTATATGACTTTGTAGCTGTGCCAGCTAGTGACCAGTGCAGAGCTGCTTTCAGAACACGATTCATTATCACTCAATTAGCCCATGTCAGCAATGTTTTTGGTGGCGATTGGAAAATTAGTCTAGCTAGCTATCTAAACTTGTCATAATCGTGGTTGAATTACTGACCGGTGGGGCCCCAATGATTTTAATAATAATAATAATATATGCCATTTAGCTGACGCTTTTATCCAAAGCGACTTACAGTCATGTGTGCATACATTCTACGTATGGGTGGTCCCGGGAATCGAACCCACTACCCTGGCGTTACAAGCGCCATGCTCTACCAACTGAGCCACAGAAGGACCACCACCATTTTAAATCACTCTCACCGCCGTTGGGACAGCATGGTAGCCTAGTGGTTAGAGCGTTGGACTAGTAACCGAAAGGTTGCAAGTTCAAATCCCCGAGCTGACAAGGTACAAATCTGTCGTTCTGCCCCTGAACAGGCAGTTAACCCACTGTTCCTAGGCCGTCATTGAAAATAAGAATTTGTTCTTAATTAACTAGTAAAATAAAGGTACAATTTAAAAATAAAAAAAATGTAAAAAATAAAACTCAGATATTATATTAACATGGCAGAAGGCAGGGCAAAATGTGTAGAATTGCAGGAAATTAGCCTAAAAATGCAAACATTTCTCTGCACCCTATGTCAAAATGTGTAGAATTGCAGGAAATGAGCTGTAAAACTGCGAATTGTCCCCCAAGGTGAAATCGGGGAGGGAACTGTGGACCTGTCGCTGTATGTGATATCTCAGACAGACTGATGAAATTTGGGTAAATTATGCATCTTACAATAGAGAGCCAGCATTTACAAAAATACACTGATTGGCCCAAGGCAGGAGCTATCGTAATTAACTGAAATGTATTAGGTCACACGTCATATAATTTAATAGAATCTATGTCATAAACCCTCCAAGTTCCAGAATGGGGTGAAAATGGCAAGTCAAGGAGAATATCAAACCAGTCTGGAACCAACTGGAATGAATGGCTGTAGAGGCAAAAATCCTGATTTTTATTTATGCAGGAGATATCAGAAATTGCGTAATATAATTTGTCAACCTAAAACATTGTTGTATACTCATAAATACAGTTTGTACTGGTTTTACACATTTTCTGTATAAATAGCCTTTAAAATATATGTAAACAGACCATACGTCTCAATTTTTGTATGATAACATATCAGTACATGTTGTTGTATTTACAACTTGTCTATGTCCTATCATCGACTGAATTCAGCCAGTGTATGGCTGTGGGTCTCCCGGGTGGTACGCCAGCAGCCACTCCAGCCCCTCATCATTAGTTCAGATTTTTTGTGGCCCCACCAAATTTGCCCATCCCTGATTTAGACATTATGTAATAGTGTGTTGGTAAAAAGATGTTGGTTCTCTTCTCACCTGGATGTAAAAAGTCCTAGAAGTGGTGACGACCTCAAAGAGATTATCCCTCATCATGATGTCACTGGAAATACAAATCCTACAGTGATCAAAATCAAAGTTGGCTACATGCCAAATGTAGGTAGATGTAGAGGCTACGTTCTACCATGACAATGTTGAGAGATGTGAAGTACCTCTGTTTGCACTCCTGAACTTTGTGGACCTCCTTCAATGGAATCATTCTCAGAGGCTCCTTCTCCTGAAGAGAGAGTGGGAGCGGTTCAAGAAAATGAAAAATAAAATTTTAAAGAGCCCAAAATGTATAACATACTGCTATAACGTGTGCTATGAAACTTGCTCCAGTCTTTAGGAATCATCTTTATTGAGTAAAACCAACTTTCAAGACCTTATTGATACAGTATATTTGGAAGACAAGGGAGAAAGACTGTCCACGCCAAATAGACACATGCTGGTGCAAAATATAGGCATGCATGGAAGTGCTTTGTGGTGTGTGTGTGTGTGTGTGTGTGTGTGTGTGTGTGTGTGTGTGTGTGTGTGTGTGTGTGTGTGTGTGTGTGTGTGTGTGGTAGGGCACAGAGACAGGGGCATGCTAGGACATGTGTAGCAATGGCACAAGATTCCAAGGACTTGAGGTGGAGCGTGTCAGGACAAGAGGACAAACCCAGTGTGTGAGTGCGTGTAATAAGTCATTCCGGTATTCTTTCCAGTGTTAATGAAAATTGCTTACCAGATCTGATTTGAAGTAACTCATGGTGTTATCCTCCAGTAAGAAATATCTTCTTTTCCAATTTCTCATCTGGGGGAACAAAATTGCAATATACTTCCTCATACTCATGGCCTCATACTTTAACTTAAAGTACCCCAAACTCAGAGCCTCTCACTGTACCCCACCATAGTCCATTACACACACCACAGCTCCCTGCTTCACACAGTATCCAGACTTGATGACCGCCCGGTCCTGGGTCGGCCTGCCCAGGAAGTATGGCAGCTGGCTGTACGACCTCCGCAGCAACTCACGCTCCGAACCCTCCTGGCCCTCTCCCCCTTCCTGCTGTTGGAGGGTAATACACCAAAGGTGATTTACATCCACAACATCTCAGTTAAATTTACAACTTAATAAGAGGCTGACTAGGTAAGGCAATATCTAGTGAGGCCGAGTTATGGGGTTAGACATAAGTCATTATGTCTAAAGAAGGACCCTAAAGAAGGACTGTAGATGCGCAAACTATCAACTGCAACTCTATTGACATGCAACTAGCTAGGGTTAGGGATAGGTAGGGCGGCTAGCCTTGGCTACCTGCGTCTGGGTGATGATGGGAACTCCCCCAATGATGTCAGTCCTGTAGGAGACCTGCTTCTTGGGTCCCAGGATGTCCAGAAGAGCTTTCTGGTTCTCCACATTCTGTTGGGCATTACATGACTTTGGCACCTGCAAGAGAATACAGTGTGACAAACATTCATAACATGTACAGTAGACCTCGATTCTGTGACTGTTTCTGTGTATGTTGGTTAATCACTTCTGCAGACATCCTCTCCTGTTTCTAGCCCTTTTTGAGGTTGGAGAGATTCCAAGATTAGAGTGGGAGTACTGCACAGCTCCCCCAAATCAAGGGCAGAAAGGTCTACCAACAATACACCATCCTGAGTCACTATCTGAATCACACACAAGTGAAATCTTGAGATTTTACTCACTTTAACAGGAAATATTCAGTCATGAACAGGAAATCATTGTTTTCTAAAGAGGACTAGGCTGGGTCTTCAGGTCCTTAGTAATAGAAGACAGTGCAGAATTGAGTGAGACTCACAGTGATTTTGGTGGCCTTGTTGAGAGCATTCACCCATTCCACCAGGTCCTGCTGATCATTGGCCTGGAGGAAGAATTTCCTCATGCCAGCATTGATGACTGAGAAAGAGGCAGGGAACGGCCAAGAAAGAGAAGACCATAGTAAGTGACCCAATTCAAAAGTTGACAACATAAAACACTGTAGCTTAATTAGAGCTTGGTTGAGAGGGAAGAGAGAGGATTGTCTGCTGTTACTAATAAGACTAGGCATAGCAGGAGCATTGGGTCCATTATGAGAGTGGAAAATGGCATCAAAGCCATCAGCAGCCCTACCTATCCCCTCTGTAATGACCATTCATCCCCAATGTTAACAAAAAAGGGCTGGAGGCCATCACAAATCACACACGCACTTGTCAATCACAAAGGGTTTTTAGGTCAATTCCTGATTCCGGCACAGTGAGCACTCCTGTCTCCATATATCGTTATATCTTAATTATTTAATCCCCAACTTCCTCTACTTTTCGCCTTCTCCCCTTCTGATCAATGTGTTAAATTACATTATAGCCGAGCCTACTAGACGGGCTAAATGCCTTTCAGAGCACCAGCTGTTCCGGACGACTCTGTGATCACGCTCTCCATAGCCAATGTGAACAAGACCTTTAAACAGTTCAAAATTGACAAGGCCGCGGGGCCAGACCGATTACCAGGACATGTACACAGAGCATGCGCTGACCAACAGGCAATAGTCTTCACCAACATTTTCAACCTCTCCCTGACCGAGTCTGTAATACCTACAAGTTTCAAGCAGACCACTATAGTCCATGTGCCCAAGAAAGCGAAGGTAACCTGCCTAAATGACTACTGCCCGTAGCACTCATGCCGGTAGCCATGAAATGCTTTAAAAAGCTGGTCATCAACACCATCATCCCGGAAACCCTAGACCCACTCCAATTTGCATACCGTCCCAACAGATCCACAATCTCAATCGCACTCCACACTGCCCTTTCGCACCTGGACAAAAGGAACAGCTATGTGAGAATGTTGTTCATGAACTACAGCTCAGCGTTCAACATCAGTGCCAACAAAGTGCATCACTAAGCTAAGGACCCCAGTAGTAAAGACCTCCCTCCACCCCCAGTTTGTAAGGGTAGGCAACAACACCTCTGCCATGCTGATCATCAACACGGGGGCCCCTCAGGGGTGAGTGCTTAGTCCCCTCCTGTACTTCATGTACACCCATGACTGCATGGCCAAGCACAACTTAAACACCATCATCACTAAGTCTCTCTCTCAGCGTGATTCATCACTCCAGAGAACACGTTTCTATTGCTCCAGAGTCCAATGGTGGAGAGCTTTACACCACTCCAGCCGACGCTTGGAATTGCACATGATGATTTTAGGCTTGTGTGAAGCTGCTTGGCCATAGAATCGCATTTTCTGTTTGTCTATGGAGAATGCATGGCTGGTTGCTCAATTTTATACACGTCAGCAACAGGTGTGGCTGAAATAGCCGAATCCACTAATTTGAAGGGGTGTTCACATACTTTTGAATATATAGTGTATGACAATCTGGATACCGCCCAAGCCTAGATAAAATTACAAATTCATTTAAATATTGTTTGGAAGAATTTACCCACAGATTACCCATTATATTGATCAGATATTCTAGTGGCCGCTTTAACATTGAAAACACATTTATTCAAAAATGGAAAACAGTCGGGCGGAGGCAAGATCAGGTGGGCCAATGAGGGCTACACGCTTGTGAACAAAAGGCACAATTCCGATAGTGTTTCTTTCTTAAATCAGTACACTCATAACAACCTAAGCATTACAAAACATCTATACAATCAAATAAGACACATTCAGCAAATAAGCCATAAAATGTTTTATCCAAATTCGACACTCATTGACCGTCAATACAAAAACTCATTGCATGGTGAGCAAAGAAACATGAAAAAACAGCACCTGCTGGAGAAGACAGATTTTGGGCTCTTAATATCCCTCTAACTTCGCCGTCTTCTCTCCGTTTTAACCAATTTTCTTTGACTGACAGGCTTCCCAGACTGCCTCTAATCTTTAAAATGTTCCTGAAGGTATCCTGTATTAGTGTACCAAGCTTGATACTTGCATCATAAAAAGGAACAATTATTTAATCTGCAGGACTAGAGATAACATGACTGACAAGGTGTTAATGGCCTGCAAGTGGTTTTGGAACAGCCTGCGACAGTTTAATAATGTAAAATGCGACCCACCAACAGAGATGCATCCAGACCAGCGCGCAATAGAAGGAAAAAAACGTTATGCCGTAATATGGGTGACAACTTTTGAGACAAGTGGCTCTCTGTAGTAATGGTGCAACCACCATGGTCACAAATCTGTGCTCTAGGGCACTGAGAAACAGCAGTACAGCGAAGCCTAATCATTACA
Source organism: Oncorhynchus keta (assembly GCF_023373465.1). Taxonomy (NCBI): domain Eukaryota; kingdom Metazoa; phylum Chordata; class Actinopteri; order Salmoniformes; family Salmonidae; genus Oncorhynchus; species Oncorhynchus keta. The sequence goes on from NC_068422.1 coordinate 36,257,771, forward strand.
AAGGTTATCTGGCACAGCAAAATATTTGACAATAAAATGGTTGCACTTTAGAGTCCTTCTCACAAGTCATGTCCACACAAATCCCACAGTGATAGAAACTGAAAGCAGAGAGATCATCACCATTGATTGAACATTAATGCTGTGGAATAAATGAGTGATTCAATGAGTGGGAGAGAATCAGTAACAGGCAGACATGGCATGGGCATTTTGTTAAACATACTGAGACAAGTAGACCATGGAATAAAATAAGATTAGGCAATTAATCTAAATGTGCTAAAATGGTATCTGACAGGGGTGTGTATATGCCATGTTACCACAAACAATTTACCCCACTTTAAGCTGTACCAACACAGTCTGGCTGAAGAGGTGTACCAAAGGTGGTGGGGGTTATCAATAGAAGTGAATAACAAGCTGGGAGAGGTCATCTAAGATCTGACTCACAGCTGCAATCACACACAAAACGTGTGAGGTTCAGTCACACAGCAGCATCAGAGCCACGACTAGGCTTAGGCGGTATCCAGATTGTCATACCAACCTTGTGCCACCAAGATATTCGGAAATACCGGAACTCAACACAGGTGCATTATTTTCAAACCCCACTGATCCACTGACCTATTTTAAGGACATGTATGCCAGCTTATAAAGCTATACAAATAATAAAACAAATTGTTATACTCTGTTTCATGCACAAAACAAACATTGGGGATTCTCTCTCAAGTGAAGCTTGATTTTGGAAGAAGCTAACCGCTTCGCTAGACAGTCAACTAGCTACTAAATGATCAAACCAAATGCACAATTGCAAAGCATTTAGCACATTTCAGACTTAACTTAATGTTAAAAAATATTTAGCTGGCAAACATTTAGTTGTGAATTCCATACTGTAACTAAATCACCTGGCGTGTACTGCACAACAGTGAGTGACTCACAAGGCTCTCTCGTCGTTGTGTGCTTTTAAAACAAACATCACCTAACTGGGGACTACTGGTAAGCTTCAAATTGAAAAATGTATCTCCTACCGTATTGCACAAGAGGACTGCAGGTATTTACATAAAACCAGTTAAATGTAAATCTGTGTAACCCCCAAAAGTTGTTTATAATGAGATGGCCATAAACAATATCTGGTAATGCTGCATACTCAATTAAAAAAGGTTAAAATCTCATCTTTCTGGTAAAAAGAAAATGTTAAACTGCTGAGGTGTAGTCACGTTTGAGGACACAAGTTCAAGTATAATATGAAATATTTTATGATGCATATCCTATTCAACAAAACTGTATGAACAAGGCTTGAACGGACTTGTATGCTTTATAAATATAGTGTCATCAAATTATACAATTATTAAGATTTCACCTTCCTTATAACTGCAAAATACATATTTGTATGTTAAGTGTTAAAGAAACATTGCATATTTTCTCTCTTGATCAAAACGTTTGCCCCCATCGCTGTGAACGGCTCACAGAGCTCTATCTAGCTTGGCTTCCTGAACTTGCTAGGAACTCACCTTTCATCTCATTAATATTGTCCTAAAAGTATATATTGTTTTGGTTTAAAATCTGATTTATTTTAGATGAATGGCTATAAATCAATCTCTGAATATGCTACAGTGATGAAACCACTCTCTCCTACTGCACAACATTGTAAGGATTGCACGCATGTGCTTTGTCAGTGGGCAGTTCAGCAAAGAGTTGATGGAAAGTCGGAAGAGCGAATTAAATGGTAGGAGGGACATCCCAGATACAAGTGGTTTCAGATCTCACATCCTACGTCACACGGGTTTAAAAGAAATTGCACTACTGTGTCTGTTGGGAACCAGGGCTATCGCTCTTTTCGATCTATGGTGTTCACAGATCAATTTATAAGCAAAGATTTTGGTCGGAATCAGTACCAGAACAGCGCAGGTTCCCCAAACGTGGGATTTCACATTTAAGAGGTTAAAAAGTAGTTACAAATATTCAAATGTATTTTAAAAAACGTCAAAATAAATAGTTAACGGTATTGACATTATTGAGATTTTTTTTTTAAACATACAGTGGCTATTTCCAAATATGCCGCTATAAGGTATACCATCCGAGTCTGAAAGCCAATTTATGCCTGATGTGGCAATACGGTCCTGAGGCTCCGGACAGAGGGTGCGACGCAACTGCAGAACCTCTGGAGGCTTGTGAAGGCCAAATCAAGCTCTGTACTTCATGGCTGTGCGCCTCCCAAATGTTTTAGCAATGCGGAGGGCTCTGTATAGCTGCACACTGACATGATTGGTTGACGGTAGGTGGGGCTGTACGTCCTGTATTAACACAAACTCACATCTGTGACAACAGCTCTGCACCACAAAGCACTAGTAGTATAAATGCCCTGACTTCTACGGAGGCCGCATCGCAGTAAATGCTGTACGGCCAATGCAGATGCCGGAATGACCATAAAATCGTCTTTAAATGCTGACACATACACACACACCTGAACCAGATAAACCAAGAGGGCAAACATGGAATCAGCTACCCCCATATGTATTCATCATTTGGCCAATTCAGCTTAACACAACTGGGGAAAAAGAGCCCATGGCCATATAAACTTTATTTCAATTTTTATTATTTCACCTTTATTTAACCAGGTAGGCTAGTTGAGAACAAGTTCTCATTTGCAACTGCGACCTGGCCAAGATAAAGCAAAGCAGTTTTGACACATACAAAACAGAGTTACACATGGAATAAACAAACATACAGTCAATAATACAGTAGAAAAGTATATATATACAGTATGTGCAAATGAGGTAAGATAAGAGAGGTAAGGCAATAAATAGGCCATGGTGGCAAAGTTATTACAATATAGCAAGTAAACACTGGAATGGTAGATGTGCAGAAGATGAATAGGCAAGTAGAGATACTGGGGTGCAAAGGAGCAAGATAAATACATCTAGAACTAAGTTTACAGAATCTGTGGCTATGGTTTATAAATACTGAAGAGGTCATAAAAAGCCCAGCCAAGTTGCAAACATTTCCATATGAATTGAGCAGAGGAAAGAGAATAGTTATTCTCAAAACAATCTTACCAAAGCAAAACTCCGCCTTTGGTCTTTGCTTAGTGGCGTCGCTGACCTACGAGGCAAGAGAAGTACAAAAACCACAATTAACGACTGCTCACAGTGAACGTGCACGGATAATTTAAAACACCTGCTCTTTCCATGACAGAGTGACCAGGTGAATGCTATGATTCCTTACTGATGTTAAATCCACTTCAAATCAGTGTAGATGAAGGGAAGAAGCCAGGTTAAAGAAATATTAAATGCCAGGCACATTGGTTTGTGCCTGGGGGGGGGGGGTTCAACTCAATATTAGGAAGATGTTCTTAATGTTTGGTTTACACAGTGTATATTAATATCCCTTTTTTCAACAAGCACCTATCGAGACTGTATAAAATCAATGATGTGCAAATTCATGAGCAAATCTCTTACCTTGGAGATGTATGTGAGTTTGAGTGAGCCAACACAGTCCGCACCAATGGGCAGGTTCTATTTGGGAAATAGTTAGGTGAGGAACTATTATACAGCATTGAATACTGTAAATTGTTATAAACCCTGATGCAAACCATGACCTTATATGCGGGGTGCTCTCATATTATGCATTTGGGATATTCTAAATAAGAGACAGTGGGTTACGAGGGAACTTCAACAAAAAATGAGAACAAAAGTGGATTTAAGCTACATTGTCCGGTTATTAAGATTCCGATTGAACTTAGATTTTCTCTCTATTAAATGAACATGGAGGAATTATTCACTCTCTGCAAAAGGCATGAATAACTTACGTTTTAGCACACTAGCTAAGTCTGTAAAGATTGTAGGGCTGGCACAGGGAGGAGGAGCTTCATTTCCAAAAGTTCCAAATACACAGGGGGGTGTCACCAAAGTCTTGTTTTATTCATTAGGTATGTCATAGTTATTTTTCAAAGATGCATTATGATGCATTACAAGCGCAAAACATTTGAACAAAAACAACAATTTTGACATTAAGCGGGGCCATTTCGCATAACAATTATGCGTAAAAATATCATGGCTATATACAGGGAGTAACAGTACTGAGTCAATGTGCTGGGGCATGAGGTAATTGAGGTAGCTACACAATATATTAAAAAGTATGTGGACACCCCTTCAAATGAGTGGATTTGGCTATTTGTGTATAAAAAGTGACTACACAGCCTTTCAATCTCCATCAACAAACAAGGGCTCAGTGACATTCAACACAGCACTATCATAGGATGACACCAACTAGTCAGTTTATCCATTTTTTTGCCCTGCTAGAGCTGCACCTATAAGTGCTGTTATTGTGAAGTGGAAAGTCTAGGAGCAACAACGGCTCAACCGCAAAAAGTTAGGCCACACAAGCTCACAAAACAGGACCACCAAGTGCTAAAGCGCGTAAAATTCATGGCTTCGGATGCAACACTCACTACAGAGTTCCAAACTGTCTCTGGAAGCAACATCAGCACATTAACTGTTTGTCAGGTGCTTCATGAAAAGGATTTCCATGGCTGAGCACAAGCCTAAGATCACCACGTGCAATACCAAGCGTCGGCTGGAGTGGTGTAAAGCTCGCCGCCATTGGACTCTGGAGCAGTGGAAACGCATTCCCTGGAGTGATGCATTACGCTTCACAATCTGAAGTATCTGGTTTTGGCGGATGCCAGGAGACCGCTACCTGCCCAAATTTATAGTGCCAGCTGTAAAGTTCAGTGGAGGAGGAATAATGGTCTGGGGCTGTTTTTCATGGTTCGGCTAGGCCCCTTAGTTCCAGTGAAGGGAAATCTTGACGCTACAGCATAAAACTACATTCTAGACGACTCCATGCTTCCAACATTGTGGCAATAGTTTGGGGAAGGCCCTTTCCTGTTTCAGCATGACAACACCCCGTGAGGTCCACACAGAAAAGGTTTGTCGAGATGAACTGGCCTGCACAGAACCCTGACCTTGCTTCCAGACAAACTAAACACCTTCTTTGCCCGCTATGAAGATAATATAGTGCCACAGACGCAGCCCGCTACCAAGGACTGAGGGCTGTCCTTCTCTGTGGCCGACGCGAGTAAAACCCCCACAAGCTGCCAGCCTAGACAGCATCCCAAGCCGAGTCCTCAGAAAATGCGCAAACCAGCTGACTGGCGTGTTTACGGACATATTCAATCTCTCCCTATCCCAGTCTGCTGTCCCCACATGCTTCAAGATGGCCACCATTGTTCCTGTACCCAATAATGCAAAGGTAAATGAACTAATCGCCCCATAGAACTCACTTCTGTCATCATGAGAGACTAGTCAAGGATCACATCACCTTCACCTTACCTGTCACACTACACCCTCTTCAATTGGCTAACCAGCCCAATAGGTCCACAGACGATGCAATCGCCATTACACTGCACAATCTCACCTGGACATGAGAAATACCTATGTAAGAATGCTGTTCATTATTAAGCTTGAGGCCCTGGGTCTCAACCCCACCCTGTGTAATTGGGTCATGGACTTCCTGACAGGCCACCTCCAGGTGGTGAAGGTAGGAAAAAACATCTCCACCCCGCTGATCCTCAACACTGGGGCCCCAAAAGGGTGCGTGCTTAGCCCCCTCCTGTACTCCCTGTTCACTCATGATTGCGTGGCCATGCACGCCTCCAACTTAATCATCAAGTTTGCAGAAGACAACAGTAGTAGGCTTGATTACCAACAATGACGAGACAGCCTACAGGGAGGTGGTGAGGGCTCTCGGAGTATGGTGTCAGGAAAATAACCTCTCACTCAACATCAACAAAACAAAGGAGTTGATCGTGGACTTCAGGAAACAGCAGATGTTAGAATTGTTCTTTGACTTTGACAGAGTATTTTGTGTAGATCGTTGACACAAAAAAATACAATTCAATCCATTTCAATCCCACTTTGTAACAACAAAATGTGGAAAAGGCAAGGGGTGTGAATGCTTTCTGAAGGCACAGTACGTATTGTATGGTCACTGTGGGGACAACGTTGTTGATGCACTCATTAAGACTTAAAAGTTTTAGCTGACATTTGGAATTGTTTTAAGGTCACACCATGGATAATTTGGATATTTGATTATGAATTTAAGGATCAATTTAGGTATTTAAAAAACTGTTGTTAAATTATTTGATCAAATATTGAATTTGGCCTTTACTACTATAGTAAACTGTGCAAAAAAAGTAACGTCCTCACACTGTCAACTGTGTTTATTTTCAGCAAACTTAACATGTGTAAATATTTGTATGAACATGACTAGATTCAACAACAGACATAAACTGAACAAGTTCCACAGACATGTGATTAACAAAAATGGAATAGTGTATCCCTGAACAAAGGGGGGGTCAAAATCAAAAGTCAGTCAGTATCTGGTGTGGCCACCGGCTGCATTATGTACTGCAGTGCATCTCCTCCTCATGGACTACACCAGATTTTCCAGTTATTGCTGTGAGATGTTACCCCACTCTTCCACCAAGGCACCTGCAAGTTCCCGGACATTTCTGGGGGGGCCTAGCCCTCACCCTCCTATCCAACAGGTCCCAAACATGCTCAATGGGATTAAGATCCAGGCTCTTCTCTGGCCATGGCAGAACACTGACATTCCTGTCTTGCAGGAAATCATGCACAGAACAAGCAGTATGGCTGCTTGTCTTTTCAGCACCATGGCGTGAATCCTTACCACTGCTACACCTGGCTATCAGCGGAACCTTGTCTGGCAGCGAAACAGTTAATTCAGCCTCAATTACTGCCTTTTAAAAAAAACATAGCTGATCAGAATTCAGAACATGGGCCGTTCTTACAGTATTCTCCTGTACACAAATTCAGTCCCATAGGATAAATAAAGGGGGCATATAAGCAGACAATTGAAGTTCTTACAATATTCAATTATGAAGTTTTTCTAAAACAGGCTACATGTGCGCCACCAAGTCAAAACAGTAGGCTAAATTATGAGGGGGAAAGGGACCAAATTATTGGGTTGAGGCACATGGGCTATTAACAGCTTAATACACAGCATACACTTAGTAGTACTGTCTTTGCTACAGTATACATATCTCGCTGGAATATTACATAATTTATGCAGCAGCATACAAGACATTTTTGGACTCACCTTGTTGTGCGGTGCTCACTTGAACAAGGTGGCACGGCAGTCCTTCTTGTTGTCAAATTTTGTCATCAAACTTTGTCAAAGTCTGGCGTTCTCTGGATTTATGGTGCTTTCAAGACAACTGGGAACTCAGGAAAAAAACGAGGTCGAATCAGGATGTCAATGATCTTCAGCTCTAGAAAGAGGTCAGAGTTCCCCACTTGGAATTCCATTCAAAACGTATTTCCCCAGTCAGAGCTAGTCCCCCCCCCCAGAGTTCTCAGTTGTCTTGAACTCACTGAAATCTGAGATTTCCCAGTTCTAAGTTTCCATTTGTTTTGAGCGCGGTAGAAGTCATGCTTGATTGGCCATACTGTCAATGTATTCAACCTTTTCTGGCCCATGGTGTTGCATGTTTATCCTTTTAAGCTTGGGGGAAAAAAACAGACTTGGACCACATACCCTCTCCCCCGTATAGCAGACTAGTGATTGCTTCGCAACATTTGCAGTTAGCCACCGATTCCTTCCAAACCAATCATTTTTGAATTTGCGATTTCCAACTCGTATCGATGATACGTTATATCTTCAGTTTCTCTTCACATGACAAAGATTGAAAAAGATTTGCCAGTAGATTGTCGACTTGATTCATGATAATGACTGCTTGTCTAGCCTGCTAGCTAATCTTTTGAAAGTATGATGTTGACATGATCAGTCCAATCAAAGCTACGGTAGATATAACGTGATTTGATGTAATTTTATCTGTGGCCAATGACCTTGAGCCTTCTTGGATGGACACTTCTAATATAAATCTATGGCAGCACCCAAGGGGCTTGAACTTTCTACCTCTCCCTGTAGATTTTGCGCTGAGTGTCCCCAAGAGTGACAGAACACTGAGCCATTTCCGGCACAACTAGAGAACATAAGAAAACCCCTACGCTGTGTATTTTCTGCTGACTGCCCCACCACAACAGAAAGCACTGAGCAAGGCTGAAACACCTCCATTTTGGAGCTGCCTTAAGAAAATAAGAGACCATTAGTTGTCTTTGGCCTTATTAACTTGTATGTGGCGCTATTAACTTTGACATTGTTTGCAAACTGATGTGACATGTATTAACGCCAAAAATAACATGCAAAAACAGGAAACAAAAAATATATTTGTTTTAGCTAAACAGGTGGGGCTGAAAACGGTGGCTCTGCCCCACCTGCCCTGAATGGCGGGTCGCAACTGCTTACTAGTAATACATTTATTGTTTTTGAAACATTACAAAGCATGCTCATCTGTTTTTTGTTTTTGGTGTAATAATGGCACAAACGTGTTTGCTGGTAAAACATCTCAGTGGCTGGTATATTTGTAAACAAAAAAGATAACTATTTTTATTTGGTAAATGCAAAAAAATGCTTTTAGTCTGTGAAAGTGATCTTTACTCACAAAAAGGTTGGTGACCACTGCTCTAGGGGTTTAAAGAAGGCAATGAGTGATGTGTTAAACTCCTCAATGTTATCAGATGAGTCGAGGAACATATTCCAGTCTGTGCTGTTCCTGTAGCTTAGCATCTGCTTCATCGGACCACTTCCTTCTTAAAAAGGAGTATAAGGGGTAGCGGGGGGTTTAAAGGGTGTGTGTCAATCACCAGATCTCAACCCAATTGAACACTTATGTGGGGCCATATAAAATCTGCAAAACGGAAAACACGGAAGGAATCACGGAATCCAGAGAATAATATGTAATTCAACAATATTAAAACATTTATTTAACTTAAAAACCTCTTGGAACTCTAGGGGCGGTATTTCATTTTTGGATAAAAAACGTTCCCGTTTTAAGCGCGATATTTTGTCACGACAAGATGCTCGACTATGCATATAAGTGACAGTTTTGGATAGAAAACACTAACGTTTCCAAAACTGCAAAGATATTGTCTGTGAGTGCCACAGAACTGATGCTACAGGCGAAACCAAAAATACATTTCAAACAGGAAGTGCCCCAGATTTTGAAGGCGCTGTGTTCCAATGACTCCTTATATGGCTGTGAATGGGCCACGAATGAGCTTAGACTTTGTCGTTTCCCCATAGTGTCGACAGCATTGTGACGTATTTGGAGGCATATCATTGGAAGATTGACCATTTTAGACTACATCTACCAGGTGGTCGCTTGGTGTCCTCCGTCGCAATTATTGCGTAATCTCCAGCTGCAGTATTTTTCCGTTTGCTTCTGAGGAGAAACCCAACTGCCACGAATGATTTATCATGGAATAGATATGTGAAAAACACCTTGAGGATTGATTCTAAACAATGTTTGCCATGTTTCTGTCGATATTATGGAGTTAATTTGGTAAAAAGTTTGGCGTTGTAGTGACTGCATTTTCAGATTTTTTTCTTAGCCAAATGTGATGAAGAAGACTGAGCGATTTCTCCTACACAAATAATATTTTTGGGAAAAATGAACATTTGCTATCTGAGGGTCTCGTCATTGAAAACATCCGAAGTTCTTCAAAGGTAAATGATTTTATTTGAATGCTTTTCTTGTTGTTGTGAAAATGTTGCCTGCTGAATGCTAGGCTTAATGCTATGCTAGGATATCAATACTCTTACACAAATGCTTGTGTAGCTATGGTTGAAAAGCATATTTTGAAAATCTGAGATGACAGTGTTGTTAACAAAAGGCTAAGCTTGTGCTTGAATATTTTTCTTTCATTTCATTTGCGATTTTCATGAATAGTTAACGTTGCGTTATGGTAATGAGCTTGAGGCTATGATTACGCTCCCGGATACGGGTTTGATAGTCACAAGAAGTTTAACAAATAAAAATAAAGTTTATAATAAGACATGAACAGAATGCATCAGTGACTTGGATTTCCTGCAACTTTTTGAAGAGGCAACGAGTCCCCCTCTGTGTATGTACGGTGTGCACAGCTACCACTGTGTAGCCGTTAGCGATGATGCTAATGAAAAATCTTCTGGTTGATGGAAAGGCTTTCCCAAAAACAGTTCAATGTTAACGACAAAGTAGCCTATGCTTACCTGGCAGAATAATATCATGATTATTTGCCTCAACTCTACCATCACCATCGCTACAAAAACACCATTAACCTGTTACTCCTACCCCCTACTTTTTCGAACATTCTGTTAAAAATCGCGCAACATTTCAGCGCCCTGCTGCTCATGCCAGGAATATAGTATATGCATATGATTAGTATGTGTGGATAGAAAACACTCAGACGTTTATAAAACTGGTTAAATCACGGCTGTGACTATAACAGAACATGTGTTTCATCGAAAAGTGCAGGAAAATCTGATCACTGAAAATGGAAAAATATATCCATGCGCGACTTGAACCCATTGATAAAGGTGAACCACATTTAATGGGGCTGAGGTTGCAATACCTACAGCTTCCACACGTTGTCTAGAGTCTTGTCATTTGCCTACTATTCGTTTCTTGGTCAAACAGACGCAAGGCAGCGCAGTTCTTCCGGTCTCCGACCGGATATTTTGGTTGAGATTTACCCGGACATTATTTCCAGACGGACAGCTAAAGAATATACTTCGTCTCGTGATCAATTTGATCGCTTATTAACGTTTACTAATACCTAAAGTTGCATTACAAAAGTATTTTGAAGTGTTTTGTGAAAGTTTATCATCAACTTTTTTAATTTAAAAAAATGACGTTACGTTATAAGACGCTATTTTTTTTCGTTTATCACACAGTCTTCATAGATCGATATCTAGGCTAAAAAAGGACCGATTTAATCGAAAAAAAGAACCAATAGTGATTATGGGACATCTAGGAGTGCCAACAAAGAAGATGGTCAAAGGTAATGAATGTTTTATATTTTATTTGTGCGGTTTGTGTAGCGACGACTATGCTAATTATTTTGTTTACGTCCCCTGCGGGTCTTTTGGGGTGTTACATGCTATCAGATAATAGCTTCTCATGCTTTCGCCGAAAAGCATTTTAAAAATCGGACTTGTTGCCTGGATTCACAACGAGTGTAGCTTTAATTCAATACCCTGCATGTGTATTTTAATGAACGTTTGAGTTTTAACTAGTACTATTAGCATTTAGCGTAGCGCATTTGCATTTCCAGATGTCTAGATGGGACGCCTGCGTGTCAGGTAGGAGCAAGAGGTTAACCAACAGCCTCTTGCTATGTGTGTACTGGAATTAATGAGTACATGCAACAACAATAAAAAATCCAAAACCTAAAACGTAGTTTCCTGATAGAATGCAATGTGGAAGAATATTTTTTATAGAATTGCATCCCTCCAATAGAGTTCCAGACACTTTTAGAAACCATGCCAAATTGCATTGAAGCTGTTCTAGCGGCTTGTGGTGGCACAACACCCTATTATTTTGGCAGTTACCTGTAATATATAATATTTCAAAATGCCCATCCCTGAAAGTAACATCCACAATGCTAACAGCTAATGCTCGCCAGCTGTCCTACTGTATGTTACCTGAGGGTTATCCATGTACCACACCAGGCTGCCCGGCTGGGTGTCCAGGATGAAGTAGCGGCGCAGGAACTTCCCACTGCTCTCGTTTTCCTCGATGTCCAGGAAGCCACAGATCCGGTTCTGCCGATCCACGTAAGGCATCTCCGGGGCTGGCACATTCCCTGACCCAGGGGCCGGGAGAGAGGAGGAGAAGAGGTTAGATGGAGGAGAGCCTGGAAGGAGGGAAGAGAGGGAAGTTATTGGATAAGGTGTAATGAAGAGTTGTCCAGTCCAGTGTTCTCTGGCAAGCCTTGGCAGCCTCTCAGCCACCTGGTACTAGGATCGTGTGACAAACTTAAACTATCTCATTTATCCCTTTCCATGTAATCAGTTTAGTTCTGTCACCTACTCTACCTTTCCCCCTCTCCTTTTTTCTCCTCCCTCCCTTCACATCTGGTAAGCCTTTGCCGTCTACCCAAGCCTTTCTTTCGCCTCTACAAACTCAATGCTGAGAATTAGCTGAGAAATCATTTCATAGCTTGACTGAGAAGAGTTACATTTCCAGTACAGACCTGGAGCTCAGTCAACATCTCAACAACCAGATTCTCTGAGGAGCTGGGTTGAGCAATATTTATTAACTCAGACTGAGCAGCCAGCCAACCAACTGACTGACATCTCCTGGTGGTTCAAATTACTCATTTTGATTTCAACTCTCCAAATGAAGACTAGTGAAAGCTTACAACATGTAGGTAAACGTACAACTTGTGTGGATATAATACTGCACATTGCTGTAGCATGGTTAAACTGTCATCTAGGGATGCACATTTCTGTCAATTTTGCTGCTGACTAACTGACCCTCGTTAACTGCTCAACAAAATGGTTACATTTTTTCCAAACAGTAAAATGAAGTGACCAAAAGAAAATACTAGCAGAGATCTGTATAAAATGACAGGATGCTTATGTTTTCGCCCTAACGAACGGGAATCGTACCAAGGTGGGAAGGCAGGCGACAAGCTTAGGCCCAAAATAAGCCATAGAAAATGCATTGGACTTATTTTGGACAGAAAGTGAAACCTCTTGCTTCGCCTCTTCCTCTCTGAAACTATGCATGCATACAAGGATGCCATTAAGCTCTTATTAAGAGCTTAATAGAAACAGTGAAAAGGCTATTGCCTATTATTGAACATGAAACTCCTGTAATGAAGCACCTAATATAAACATTTTCAAAACACTTGCCCAAATGCAACTTGCGGAAATCACATTTCTAAACTGCACACCTAATGTGAGTAGTTCCACGTGACAGATGAACATTTCCATTAGAAACTTAGAAAGAAATATGACTAGGACTGTGCTTTTGGCTTCTGGACAACAAAAGAAAGTTGATATGAAAACCAATAAAACAGGAGAAAAATGCTGGTTAACGGCATGAGCAATTCTTTATAAAATAATTAGAATTGCCTCTACATTTCTATGGATGGATTTTCGCAAGGCTACTTTGGAGCAAGGTAAGACTTACCTTATAAGTAAAGTAAAACGTTCAGGTTTCAAACAATTATACTGCCTCAAGCTCACATTGCAAAGTGGTGGGAGGCTGATAGTCAAAGGTAGGCAGGCTATGCATCCGAATGACGAACGGGAGGTTCGCAAACTAACCTACAGACCGATATGCATGGCAAGTCAAACGTATTTCCGCTGGCTAACCGATTAACATCTCTACTGTCATCATTTCTGATTGAAGGAATTGGCATGAAACAGACCTTTTGGTGTCCACGATAAAGGACCCTCTTTCTCTCCCTCCCTCTGATTCAGAGAAAGCGTTTGGGACATTATGAGCAGTATGTGGGAGGATAAGGGGGACAAAAGGCCTGCTTGTTGTGCATTGTGTAAAGGGGTGACGTCAGGGCTAGCCTCCGCATCCACTGGAGTCATTCCATAGACACACACACGCTTGACAAACACCCTGTCAGGGCTGATCCTAAACATTGGCTTTAAAGATTGTATGAAGGTGAGGTTCAGACTAGCCTGAGATGTTTCTTGGTCAACAGTGACACACACACACACACACACACACACACACACACACACACACACACACACACACACACACACACACACACACACACACACACACACACTTCCAGTAATATCCTCTTGGGGAGATGTCAATAGTGCTGCAACATGTAGGACTATAACTCCAATTGACACTGACTGTGTCAGGCATCAGAGGGTTGGTGGAAATACAATTCATATTCTGACCATCTCTGAAACTCAGACAATACCTTTGATGATACAGTGGAACACTTACAGAAAATACAAATGCCAGTGGTGGTGTTGCATTCAGAGCCACATACCTGTAAAGATTAGAGAGGATCTCATGTTAATTAAATACTGTTGAAGTAATATGGCTACAGGCTCATCTGCTCATCTGCCTCACCTAAAGCCCATTCTTTTGGGAAGCTGCTTTCATCAAGCTACCCACTCAAGAAAAACATTCATACCGTAACCAGTGCCTGCAACCTGGTTCAGGTTCAGTCAACTTACCAGGGTAGTTACAAACAACTAGAGTTGGAAACTTTCCAGTAAATTTCCAGAAATTTTCCGGAAATTTTCCATGGATAGTGCGGGAATTTAGGGAATTTTGCTTAAATTAATCAAAAAGAGTCTTATGGCATATTTTGGTTAAACTATCTCCAATTCAATGGAATTGAAACTCTCTGCATGCACAGTGCATTCTTCAATCACATGTGCAGTGCACTCATCCAACACATGTACAGCTGATTCTCAAGATCTTGCACACTAATGAGATGCTATTGAGCCCACACTACTACACTGTCTGAGCCAAGGACTACATGCTTTCTGGTAAGTTTTGATTACAATACTGGGTGGGGTAAAAATATTTTATATGACTCCAAAGTTTCAAAAACTGTTAAAATAATGTCTGAGTATAACAGAACTGAAATGGCAGGTGAAATTGGGATTTGTTTTATGTCTGTAGTTTTCCCATTGACTGCCTATACAGATTCCATTGACTTAGGACTCATATTGCACTTCCTATGGCTTTCACTAGATATCAACAGTATAGAAATAGTTTCAGGCTTGTATTCTGAAAAATGAGGGAGTAAGACCACTCTGAATGAGTGGACACTGCAGTGTCCCAGAGGTTTATCAGCCTTTCTTGTTTTCCTTTTATATTGACGAACCTTTTGTCCAGTTGAAATATTATTGATTATTATGACTAAAAACAACCTGAGGATTGACTATAAACATCGTTTGACATGTTTCTACGAACTTTACTGATACTTTTCGTATTTCGCGTCTGCCTGTTGTGACTGCCTTTAAGCCTGTGGATTACTGAACAAGACGCGCGAACAAAACGGAGGTTTTTGGATACAAAGAGGGATTTTATCGAACAAAACTAACATTTACTGAGTAAATGGGAGTCTTGTGAGTGCAACCATATGAAGATCAAAGTGATTAATTTTATCGCCATTTCTGAATTGTGTAACTCCCCTACTTGGCTGGTAACTGTTTGTAATGATTTGTATGCTGGACACTTCTCAGATAATCGCATGGTATGCTTTCGCCGTAAAGCCTTTTTGAAATCTGACACTGTGGTTGGATTAACAAGAAGTTCATCTTTAACCTGTTAATCCTACCCCCTACTTTTTCGAACATTCTGTTAAAAATCGCGCAACATTTCAGCATCCTGCTACTCATGCCAGGAATATAGTATATGCATATGATTAGTATGTGTGGATAGAAAACACTCTGACGTTTCTAAAACTGGTTAAATCACAGCTGTGACTATAACAGAGCCTGTGTTTAATCGAAAAGCGCAAGAAAAACGGATCACTGAAAACTGGAAAAAGTATCAATGCGACACTTGCATGTATTGTTTATGGGAAACCAAATTACATGGGGCTGAGATTGCAAGTCCTACAGCTTCCACACGATGTCGCCAGTCTTGTCAATTGCCTGGGCTTTGTTTATTATTATTATTATTATTATTATTACTTTGTTTCTTGGTCAAACGAGTAAGAGAGAGCCCATTCCTTCCAGTCTCCGACAGGATGTTTTGGATGAGAAATTTTCGACCATGAGTTCAAGACGTGGAGCTATTGAATACACATCGCCCCGTGATCAATTTGATAGATTATTAGTGTTTACTAATACCTAAAGTTGGATTACAAAAGTATTTCGAAGTGTTTTGTTAAAGTTTTTTTTTAAATAAAAAAAAATGACATTGCGTTTTAAAACGCTGTTTTTTGCTGGATCACACACTCTTCATAGATCGATATTTAGGGTATATATGGACCGATTTAATCTAAAAAAAGACCCAATAGTGATGTTTATGGGACATCTAGGAGTGCCAACAAAGAAGATCGTCAAAGGTAATGAATGTTTTATATTTTATTTCTGCGTTTTGTGTAGCGCCGGCTATGCTAATTATTTTGTTTACGTCCCCTTCAGGTATTTTGGGGGTGTTGCATGCTATCAGATAATAGCTTCTCATGCTTTCACCGAAAAGCATTTAAAAAATCTGACTTGTTGGCTGGATTCACAACGAGTGTAGCTTTAATTCAGTACCCTGCATGTGTGTTTTAATGAACGTTTGAGTTTTAACGAGTGCTATTAGCATTTAGCGTAGCGCATTTGCATTTCCAGATGGGACGCATGCGTGTCGGGTCGACTTAAGAGGTTAAACTAATGTGTAACACTTGTATGTTTTATGAATTTTTATAATGAGTATTTCGGTTTTTGAATTTGGCGCTCTGCAATTTCACTGGATGTTGGCCAGGTGGGATGCTACCGTCCCACACCCCCTAGAGAGGTTAACCATTTCTGCTAATTCGTTAATGCTACCATGTGTTTTTTTAAATAAATGTTTTATTTCACCTTCTATTTAACCAGGTAGGCTAGTTGACAACAAGTTCTCATTTGCAACTGTGACCTGGCCAAGATAAAGCAAAGCAGTTCGACACATACAGAGTTACACATACAATCAATAATATAGTAGGAGAATATATATACAGCATGTGCAAATGAGGTAGGGCAATAAATAGGCCATGGTGGAAAAGTAATTACAATATAGCAATTAAACACAGGAATGATAGGATGTGCAGAGAATGAATGCAATGAATGTGAGATACTGGGGTGCAAAGGAGCAAGACAAATAAATAAATAAAAATATGGGGATGAGGTAGATTATTATTTTAATTTTTTAACCTTTATTTAACTAGTCAAGTCAGTTAAGAACACATTCTTATTTTCAATGACAGACATTCAGGGGCAGAACGACAGATTTGTACCTTGTCAGCTCGGGGGTTTGAACTTGCAACCTTCCGGTTACTAGTCCAGCGCTCTAACCACTAGGCTACCCTGCCGCCCCGGATTGGATGGGCTATTTACAGCTGGTGCTTAAAGCTAGTAAGAGTCTCCAGCTTCAGAGATTTTTGCAATTCGTTCCAGTCATTGGCAGCAGAGAACTGGAAGGAGAGGCAGCCAAAGGAAGAATTGGCTTTGGGGGTGACCAGTGAAATATACCTGCTGGAGCGCGTGCTACGGGTGGGTGCTGCTATGGTGACCAGTGAGCTGAGATAAGGCGGGGCTTTACCGAGAAGAGACTTGTAGATGACCTGGAGCTAGTGGGTTAGGCGACGAGTATGAAGCGAGGGCCAGCCAAAGAGAGCATACAGGTCGCAGTGGTGGGTAGTATATGGGGCTTTGGTGACAAAACGTATGGCACTGTGATAGACTGCATACAATTTGTTGAGTAGAATGTTGGAGGCTATTTTGTAAATGGCATCGCCAAAGTCAAGGATCGGTAGGATGGTCAGTTTTACGAGGGTATGTTTGGCAGCATGAGTGAAGGATGCTTTGTTTTGCGAAATAGGAAGCCGATTGTAGATTTAATAATTTTAGATTGTAGATGCTTACTGTAAGTATGGAAGGAGAGTTTACAGTCTAACCATACACCTAGGTATTTGTAGTTGTCCACATATTCTAAGAACCGTTCAGAGTAGTGATGCTGGACGGAAAGGCAGGTGCGGGCAGTGGTCGGTTGAAGAGCATGCATTTAGTTTTACTTGCATTTAAGAGCAGTTGGAGGCCCTGGGAGGAGAGTTGTATGGCATTGAATCTCATCTGGAGGTTAGTTAACACAACGCCCAACGAAGGGCCAGATGTATACAGAATGGTGTCATCTGGTGGATCAAAGAATCACCAGCAGCAAGAGCGACATCATTGATGTCTACAGAGAAGAGTCGGCCCGAGAGCTGAAACTTGTGGCACCCCCATAGAGACTGCCAGAGGTCCGGACAACAGGCCCTCCGATTTGACATACTGTCCTCTATCGGAGAAGTAGTTTGTGAAACAAGCGAGGCAATCATTTGAGAAACCAAGGCTGTTGAGTCTGCCAATAAGAATGTTGTGATTGACAGAGTCGAAAGCCTTTTAGCTTGCTTGAGCCTACTTACTGAGTGTTAATTCACCCGTTTCCATATATTTAATTTTAAAACATTTATCTTACAAAGTAGTTGTTTAATCTAACTTTTCTAATCTTTACAGGAAAACGCCACAGGCACTACCTGATGTGTGGAGACATTTCACTGCAGCTAACGTAGAAGGAAAAGCTGTGTACACTCACAAATACTGTGCCAAATCATATGTGAAGAATGCAAAAAAAGATGCAGAATCATCTGGCCAAGTGCATAAAGTTCCCTCAGCACTCACAACCTCTGACAAATGTCCCTCCATTTATATTTGAGGTGAAAATGATGAATCAGACACCTTATCAATAGAAACAGCTCATGGTCATCGATAGCATGGTTATCGATAGCAACAGCTCAAGTTTATTTTGACTCAATGGAGGAACGTAGTTAGAAATGCTGATGAAAGTTTTGTTCAAGCTGTGTATGCAACTGGTTCACCTCTGATGCTCACAGGCAATGTGTATTGGAAGAGATTCCTGAATGTTCTTCACCCAGCATACACCCCTCCAACCAGACATGCTTAATCCACTAATTTGCTGGATACAGAGTTCAACAGAGTTCAAGTGAAGGTCAAGCAAATTATACACCTCCAAGCAAGTGCTTTGGGATGGAGATGCAATATGGCAGTCGTGCCAACATATCTCATCAGCCACCTGGTGGAAGGGACTTTGTGGATCTGAGGCTCTTTCCCGTTGCCTCCATCATCCTCTAAATACCACCAACATCAGCCGCCTCAGAGAGCAACTGGTCCTTGTTTGGGAACACATACATCAACGCAACGGGTTGACTAATACAAGGGTTGAAAAACTGGTGGCCATCCAGGCAAATTTTAGGCTTTTTGAGCCTGACAACGAGCCATCCTCAACAGGGTTGGAAAGTGACAGTGAAGAGAGGCCTCAGAGTCTGATGTTCAAGGCAAAATACATTAAAGCCAAGATAATGGACCCTTGACAATCAACCATTCTCTATCGTGGGTGATGTTGGCTTTCGCCGATTGGTCGAGCACTGTTACACAATACCAAGTGCACTGTTTTTCAGAAGTTTCCCTACCGGAGTTACACAGTAATCGTGTCACTGCTATTAGCTTCACAACATACATACTATGGAATGCCGTTTGGGTCTTTGCGTGTCAAAAAAGTTACAGTAGCACTGTCAAAGCTGTACAAAAAAGTATGCAAACAAGCAAACACTGGCCACGAACGATGTGTTTACAATACCGCGTTGGTAATTAAGCATCATTTGATCGACCGCAACTTCTGGGGTAGCGAGCTTCAGCTTGGTACCTAGCTAGCACCAACTGCAGTCATTTTCATTATTCTTAGCAATGATTTAGGAATCCTTGTGAATAAGTATTAGCTAGGTTGCCACTTGTCGTTCGCCTAATGAAATTGAACTTCAGTACATAAATAAATAGCCAGCTACGTAATCCTGTTGCCCAAAGCTAACGTTGCAAGCAGCCAGCTAGCTTCATCTGTCTAGTTAACACGTTGCGGTCGAGCCTCTCTCTTTTTAAACTAGGCACAATAAGGGTTGGACACAAAGTGGAATTTGTGGTTTGCCTTCAAAATAAAAGTGTCTTTGACAGTGATGCAAATGAGTACAAATAGTAGAATTATGCCATACTTTTATTTTGAAGGCTAACCATAAAGTCTACTATTGTGGCTAATCCTTATTGTGGCTAGCTTCACATAAGAACTGTCTTATAAATTGGGGTTATTTTAGATGATGACACCTAGCTATATAGTTAGCTAGCTAACTGAAACAGATTGTTGTTTTGCTTTGTTTTTGGGGAAGAACATTGTTTGCATTCATAGGCTAGCTAGCTTTTTTTTAATGACCAGCACTATAGGTGTGTGAGAACTTTACCAGCATCATAGCATATGTATCAATGAATCGTTGTGACATATGAAATATGAGTGAGTTTAATCAGTGTGTAATTAGCAAGTAAACAAAATGTATGAACGCATTAAATTATCATGTAATGTGCAGTCATATTCAGGTTCTGATTGGTCAATAGGCTTATTTGACACATCAAATAGTGCTAAATTGTATCTTTGTTGACACAAAGACCCAAACGGCGTTCCATAGAAATCCTGGTTGAGAATGAAAAGACTGAACAAATGAAAAACGAAACAGAACCGCAAGTAAGTAAAAGAAATCGGTTTTGATGATGTCTTACTGGTAATGGGTAATCAGATAAGAACAAATAATTATTTACAATGACAGCCTACCCCCGGCCAAACCCGGACGACACTGGGCCAATTGTGCGCCGCCATATGGGACTCCCAATCTTGGCCGAATGTGATACAGCCTGGATTCGAGCCAGGGACTGTAGTGATGTCTCTTGCACTGAGATGCAGTGCCTTAGAACGATGCGTCCATGTGTGTCCGTTAACTATTTAACTGTACTCGAAAGCTTAAAAATGTTAATATCGGTTATCGGTTTCTTTGGCAAGGAAAATATTGGAATCGGTATCGGCCAAAACTGTTATACCGGTGCATCACTAGTGAAGTCAACTCATTTAAAGTTAAATTCATAACTAAATGTTTTTTTTTATTTTTATATTGGAAGGATTTAATCATTAGCAATTATGTTTACTTATGATAAGGTAAAGGTTGATGTTTCTGTCTCCATATGATACGGTAAATATATACACAATGCAAAAAACATCTGCATTTAAATGGTAATAATATAATTTGCATATATTTCCGATAATTCCCATATTCCGGGTAATGCCCACGGAAAGTTTCCACCTCTGAATATTCCCCAAAATATGCAACCCTACAAACAGCACAGGAATGAAATCAACATGTATTGATCACATCCCACAGCAGAAATGTGCTTGAAATTGCTTATCCCAATTACGAATAAGCATGCACCCATTAAGAAAAGGACTGTAAAAACTGTTAAACCCCTGTGAATTGATGAGGAATTGAACAATTATATGGTTGAGAGGGATGAGGCAAAAGGAATGGCAAATAAGTCT
The DNA here is from genome assembly GCF_023373465.1 of Oncorhynchus keta. Classification (NCBI taxonomy): domain Eukaryota; kingdom Metazoa; phylum Chordata; class Actinopteri; order Salmoniformes; family Salmonidae; genus Oncorhynchus; species Oncorhynchus keta. The sequence goes on from NC_068422.1 coordinate 36,278,766, forward strand.
GGTTGCACAAAAGATTGGCAAACGTACTGAAAATTAAAATAATCATGTGACTAAACTAAATAAACCACACTATGAAACAAAGATTAATAGAAAAAAGCCTTAGAGGACCTTCAATTAAATTTTGGGAAAAAAGGAAAATTCAACAACATTATTCATTGAATCAGATTCATTCATCACAAAACCGACTTATATTGCCAACTACTTGAATAATTTTTCGTTGGCAAGATTAGCACTTAGGCATGACATGCCAGCAACAAACGATGACACTACAGATTCAAGTATATTTGAACAAATTATGAAAGACAAGAACTGTAATTTTGACTTCCATAACGTGAGTGTGGAAGAGGTGAACATCTTTTTGTTGTCTATCAACAATGACAAGCTACTGGGGTTTGACAACTTGGAAGGAAAATTACTGCGGAAAATAGCAGACGATATCGTCACTCCTATTTGCCACATCTTCAATTTAAGCCTACTAGAAACTGTGTGCCCTCAGGCCTGGAGGGAAGCAAAAATCATTCCGCTACCTAAGAATAGTGGGTGGAGCGGCAGGTAGCCGACTAGTAACGAAAGGTTGCAAGATCAAATCTGACGAGGTAAAAATCTGACTTTCTACCCCAGAACAAGGCAGTTAACCCACTGTTCCTAGGCCATCATTGAAAATAAGAATTTGTTCTTAACTGACTTGCCTAGTTAAATAAAAGTTAAAAAAAATTTAAAAATGTGATACAACAGTAGCTAAGATGGGGAGAAGTTTGTCCATAATAAAGCACTGCTCTACCTTTTTAACAGCACTATCAACAAGGCAGTTATATAATATAACAAAGAAGAAATTAGGAAAATTGCAAATGGCTCAGAACAAGGCAGCACGACAGGTCCTTGGATGTACACAGAGAGCAAACATCAACATGTCAATCTCTCCTGGCTCAAAGTAGAGGAGAGATTGACTTCATCACTAATTGTATTTGTGAGAAGTATTGACATGTTGAAAGCACCGAGCTGTCTGTTTAAACAACTAGCACACAGCTCAGACACCCATGCGTAACCCACAAGACATGACACTAGAAGACTCCTCACAGTCCACAAGTCCAGCACAGACTATGGGAGGCGCACAGAACTACATAGAGCCATCACTACATCAAACTGTATTCCACATCAGGTAACTGATGCAAGCAGTAGAATAAGATTTTAAAAAACAAAAATATACCTTATGGAACAGCGGGGACTGTGAAGCAACACCAACATAGGCACAGAGACATGCATAGACACATGATAACATACACACTATACAATCACGTGCACATGGATTTTGTATTGTAGATATGTGGTAGAGGAGTAGGGGCCTGAGGGCACACACACAGTGCGTTGTGAAATCTGTTATGTTTTGTAATGTTTAAAAATTATATAACTGCCTTAATTTTGCCAGACCCCAGAAAGAGTAGCTGCTGTCTTGGCAGCAGCTAATGTGGATCCATAAATACAAATGACAAGCAACAGCCTCTGTTTTGTGCAGAAAAACTGGGGTTTTCGATGTGTGAGGGAATAGAGGGCTCAAAAACTGAGATGGAAGAGGGCAAGCTATAGACTGCAGATCCACCATGTTAGAAAGGTCAAACAAGAAGGTCACAGGGGGGAGTGAACCGAACCATAGACTCTGGGCTTAGTCCTAACTCAGCATCCACACTCATTCTTTGTATGTGAGAGAACGCTTTGTCCCCCTTTGGTAACCAAGTGGCCGGGCAATAAAATAGCACCAAAGTAGAGGGGAAGGGAGGCAGGGAGAAAGTAAAAAAGATCATGGAGGAAGTGAGAGACAGGAGAATTATGGAAACAGTAAAAAAGTGATGTTGGGGTGAGGGCTTGTGGAACAATGGCTACCTACTGTGTCATTGTGAGTAATATCCAAACTATAAAAATATATATATATTTGCCTCTCCCCTTCACCATAAGTTTCCACCTAACTGCATTAATTTCTGGTATGCTTCTTTCAGATCATAGCGAAGTCAGTCACAAATTAAATGAGCCATGGGCTCGGCTCCTGCTGCAGATCAAATGTATTTTATAAAGCCCTTTTTACATTTGCAGTTGTCACAAAGTGCTTTACAGACACCCAGCCTAAAATCCCAAATAGCAAGTTATGCAGAGGCAGAAGAAAAGGTAGGAAGGTCACAGGGATGCCAAGGGAGAGGCATCACGACTAGAGGTCGACCAATTAATCGGAATGGCCGATTCAAGTTTTCATAACAATCTGAAATCGGTATAATTTTGAACACCGATTTTTATTTATTTTTTAACACCTTTATTTAACTAGGCAAGTCAGTTAAGAACACATTATTTTCATTGACTGTCAGGATTTGGCCAGGGTTGTTCCGGTTTTTGGTCACTAGATGCCCCCATTGTGCCTTTTGACCTTTTGTTTTCCCTTGATCCCCATTATTATTTGCACCTGTGCCTCGTTTCCCCTGATTGTATTTAAACCCTTTGTTTTCCTCAGTTCTTTGCTCTGTGTTTGTATGTTAGCACCCAGCCCTAGTACTCTTGTTGATCCCGGTAGACTCTCTTGTGGAATTCTGTTTTTTGTTCTTGTTTATTTTTGAGTATCTTTTGAGGCTTTTTTATGCTATACCTTCCACCTTGTGGATTTACCTTTTTGTCTTGGAGGATTACCTTTGTTCTTGTGGAATTCCTTTTGAGGTTGTGGAGTTACATGTTTTCCTGAAGAACACTTTTTACTTCATTAAATACACCGTCTCAAGTACTGCTGTGTCTGCCTCATCTTCTGGGTTCTGCCGACTATTCGTGGCTCAGTTGGTTAAGTGACTGTTTCTCACTCCGGAGACCCGGGTTCGTAACCGGGTCCTGACATTGACAGCCTAGGAACGGTGAATTAACTGCCTTGTACAGGGGCAGAACGACCAATTTTTACCTTGTCAGCTCAGCGATTCAATCTTGCAACCTTACAGTTAACTAGTCCAATGCTCTAACCATCTGCCTCTCATTGCACTCTATGAGGAGCCTGCCTGTTACGCAAATGCAGTAAGAAGCCAAGGTAAATTGCTAGCTAGCATTAAACTTATCTTGTAAAAAAAACAATCAGTCAGAATTACTAGTTAACTACACATGGTTGATGATATTACTGGTTTATCTAGCGTGTCCTGCGTTCCATATAATCGGTGTGGTACGCATTTGCGAAAAAGGACTGTCGTTGCTCCAACGTGTACCTAACCATAAACATCAATGCCTTTCTTAAAATCAATACACTAGTATATATTTTTAAACCTGCATATTTAGTTAATATTGCCTGCTCACATTAATTTCCTATAACTAGGTAAATTGTGTCACTTCTCTTGCAACAGAGTCCAGGTATATGCAGCAGTTTGGGCCGCCTGGCTCATTGCGAACTGTGTGAAGACTATTTCTTCCTAACAAAGTTGCCAAACGGGGAATGATTTAACAAAAGCGCATTTGCGAAAAAAGCAGAAGTGTATATTTTTAAACCTGCATATTTTGCTAAAATAATTCCAGATTAGCAGGCAATATTAACCAGGTGAAATTGTGTCACTTCTCTTGCGTTCATTGCACGCAGAGTCAGGGTATATGCAACAGTTTGGGCCGCCTGGCTCGTTGAACTAATTTGCAAGATTTTTTTCCGTAATTATGACATATCAATGAAGGTTATGAAACTATGGCTGGATGGTCTCAAAATACACTACAACAGCAATGCATTGCGATAACGCATATGAATATGAATTGCTGAGCGCTAATGTGACAAGACAGAGGTGCATGTGTGGTGTTTTGGCAATTAGCATTTGTAATATCTGTGGCTTGTTCACTCCACTGTGTTAATTCAATTTACAGGTCAATTCAATTCTGTTTGCAGGCTAGCTTTTGTCCATATTACATTTTTGAGAGGGACCTTGTAATGTCTCACAAAAGGCCTGGGCTTGAACAACGCACTAAAACACACTCGAGGCAAGAGTGGCACAGAACCCCCTTCTCTCTTGGTCCTAAAAAATAGTCCTGTAAATTGGATTGGTCCATCATATAGGCCGTATTTGATGCAAGAAAATACTGTATGAATCAATAGTTGGTTACATCACATGCCTAACAGGTTGGTTAGTGCCTTTGTTATTTTATCGCGAAAATAGCTAAAGTTCTCTATACAATTCTGCTGGCATGCAAGGCAACAAAACAAGTGCAATAGGATATCTGAAAGCCCCCCTAGCAAAGCTTGAGATAAACCCAGTGTAGTGTGTCTATTCAACACTGATTAACCACAATAATAGTCTGACCTAGCAGCAACCAGAAGCATACCCGAACTAATGACAGAACTTGTGAAAAACCTCGAGGTTGCACAAAACCACACCATAACACAATTCACCACTGTTTTTGACCTTGGTATTATGACCATGGTTTCCTACACTTCCTGACCAAATCGCTGCTCACCATGAACTGGAGATGCAGCTTTCGAGTAACGAGATCAAACAGATTTGAGTAAAGTTGGCAGTAGACCCTATGGAATATAACCGAGGTATTTTTCTGACTGTAAAACAGAGGGAGAGTACATCCCAATTGGCACCCAATGCCCTATAGGCTAGTAGTGAAAAGTAGTGAATGAATCTGGTCGAGCACGTGAGGCAAACTTTGGACCTGAATGTCTTGAATTCATGTTTTTTTATATATAAAAAGTGTAAACGTCATCAAGAGAGCTAATTTAATACAACCGTCTTGGCTAGTAAGGTAGATAGCTAATTAACCCCATCATAACTTAAAATATAGCAACTGTGTAAAGTAACTAGCTAACGTTAGCTAGGAGGCCCATACTAAATACAAATGACTGGGCTGTAGTAACGTTAGTTTGGCTGAACAACCCTCAGCTATTTCATAACGTAATTAAAAGCCACTATCTGCAATTCGTTATAACTAACGTTAGAAGGCTAGCGCTAACTTGACAGCTAAAAACAACACTTCACATGTAGTTAGTAGCTATCAGTTCTAGCTAGCGAACGCGTTATCTAGTTAACTACAACCAGCCAAGTTAGTCGGGATATAGCTAGCTAACGTTAACTTGTTAAGCAAATAATACAGCAGCTTGACGTTCTCAGTAGGTAGTTATTATTAACCTGGCTCAGAATGAGCTCTGACATCTAGATGACGTTAGCTGGTAAGCATAACATTAGCCAACAACGCATGGCACGTTCAAAACGCACTTCAAATGCTAGCCAGTTCACGTCGAAGCCTTTACTATAGCTTGGTAACTAGCTAGCTACCAATACGTCAATCTCAAATAAACTCTACATTGGTATTTGGCGGCTTGCAACTTACACAAGTTGTTTTCACGCAGGAGTGCTTGATTCAGCCTAGCCCATTCCCTCGTCCTGTGCTGGGGCAAACAGGCTGCCGTTAGCGTAGGCTAACTATGTCAAATAATGCGTTTATGCCCCATCTAGCGTCCAAAAGAAGAACTGCGTTTTTTTAATGCAAAGCCAAAGACTTGATATATTGGTCAAAGAAAGCTCCATCACCGTTGCCCGCTATTACGCTCATGGCTCCTTTGAGAAACTTGCCGGATCTTATTGCGATCACATCAACTAGACACAAACGTTCGTAGCCTACTCTCATATCATGTCGTATACAACACAGGCATAGCACACATTGGCCTATCATATGCAGCAGCTAGGCCCAGTATTCTCAAATTGATGATCAAACATACCTGCAACAATTTAACAATCTAACAAATATTATTTCAACAATTAATCTAATTGGCATATCTAATGTAAATAGCAGTAAGCAAATACAACGATAAATGTATCCCACTGTTGTGCTTTTCAGTTGACCCTAGGCCAATGCATAGGGTAATACTACAATTTACCAGGATAGTGCAGTTTAGTCGGTCTCTATGTACTGTACAGTGCCTTCAGAAAGTATTCAAACCACTGTTTCCACATTTTGTTGTGTTACAAAGCGGAATTAAAATTGATGTAATTGTCAATGATCTACAGAAAATACTCTGTAATGTCAAAGTGTAAGAAACATTCTAACGTTTGTAAAAAATACATTTGAAAATGGAATTTGGAACTGTACTTCCTCAGTGGTAGGGAGGCGAGCAGGCCAGAGGTGGATGAACGCAGTGCCCTTGTTTGGGTGTAGGGCCTGATCAGAGCCTGGAGGTACTGAGGTGCCGTTCCCCTCACAGCTCCGTAGGCAAGCACCATGGTCTTGTAGCGGATGCGAGCTTCAACTGGAAGCCAGTGGAGAGAGCGGAGGAGCGGGGTGACGTGAGAGAACTTGGGAAGGTTGAACACCAGACGGGCTGCGGCGTTCTGGATGAGTTGTAGGGGTTTAATGGCACAGGCAGGTAGTCCAGCCAACAGCGAGTTGCAGTAATCCAGACGGGAGATGACAAGTGCCTGGATTAGGACCTGCGCCGCTTCCTGTGTGAGGCAGGGTCGTACTCTGCGGATGTTATAGAGCATGAACCTACAGGAACGGGCCACCGCCTTGATGTTAGTTGAGAACGACAGGGTGTTGTCCAGGATCACGCCAAGGTTCTTAGCGCTCTGGGAGGAGGACACAATGGAGTTGTCAACCGTGATGGCGAGATCATGGAATGGGCAGTCCTTCCCGGGAGGAAGAGCAGCTCCGTCTTGCCGAGGTTCAGCTTGAGGTGGTGATCCGTCATCCACACTGATATGTCTGCCAGACATGCAGAGATGCGAATCGCCACCTGGTCATCAGAAGGGGGAAAGGAGAAGATTAATTGTGTGTCGTCTGCATAGCAATGATAGGAGAGACCATGTGAGGTTATGACAGAGCCAAGTGACTTGGTGTATAGCGAGAATAGGAGAGGGCCTAGAACAGAGCCCTGGGGGACACCAGTGGTGAGAGCGCGTGGTGAGGAGACAGATTCTCGCCACGCCACCTGGTAGGAGCGACCTGTCAGGTAGGACGCAATCCAAGCGTGGGCCGCGCCGGAGATGCCCAACTCGGAGAGGGTGGAGAGGAGGATCTGATGGTTCACAGTATCGAAGGCAGCCGATAGGTCTAGAAGGATGAGAGCAGAGGAGAGAGAGTTAGCTTTAGCAGTGCGGAGCGCCTCCGTGATACAGAGAAGAGCAGTCTCAGTTGAATGACTAGTCTTGAAACCTGACTGATTTGGATCAAGAAGGTCATTCTGAGAGAGATAGCGGGAGAGCTGGCCAAGGACGGCACGTTCAAGAGTTTTGGAGAGAAAAGAAAGAAGGGATACTGGTCTGTAGTTGTTGACATCGGAGGGATCGAGTGTAGGTTTTTTCAGAAGGGGTGCAACTCTCGCTCTCTTGAAGACGGAAGGGACGTAGCCAGCGGTCAGGGATAGTTGATGCCATTCATCCTTATTAGACACCTGAGTCAACATGGCTGCACAAACAAGATGTTCTCATCTATAGTGGAAACATTGTACAGCTGCAGTAGCAGGATGATTTCCAGACATATCTATGGGCCTCCTGCTCTTAGTGTAAGTTGTAAATGGTAGAAAGCATAATGCCATTGCACAACACTCCTAAACCCCTCATTCTAACAACACATCATACTTGTTGTTCTGATGTGTATAATGAGAAGCATCCAGAAGCTGCACTTGATGCATTTATGAAATTGTTTCTTCCAGTTATTGATAAGCATGCATCTACTACAAACATTTTTAAATCACACTTAGTACAAAACTCCAAACTGGTCACACTTTTAACCAGTGGTGTAAAGAAAAATACTTTAAAGTACTACTTAAGTAGTATTTTTTAGGTATCTGTACTTTACTTTACTATTTATATTTTTGGCTATTTTTACTTCACTACATTCCTAAATAAACTTCTTACACAATAATGTACACTTTCCATACATTTTCCCTGACACCCAAAAGTACTTTTCAATGCTTAGTAGCACTCACTCACTTATCAAGAAGACATCCCTGGTCACCCCTACTGCCTCTGATCTGCAGGACTCACTAAACACAAATGCTTAGTTTGTAAATGATGTCTGCATGTTGTAGTGTGCCCCTGGCTATCCGTAAAAAAAATGTTTGTTTTTTTAAACGTTGTGATCTTATTATTATCAATTTTAAATTGATACTTTTACTTTTGATACTTGATACTTTTAGACTTTTACTCAAGTAATATTTTTTTCTTGGTGACTTTCACTTCTACTTGAGTCATTTTCTCTTAATGGATCTTTACTTTTACTCAAGTATGACAATTGTGTACTTTTTCCACCACTGCTTTTAATGCACCCAGTCTTTCATTCATTTGGATTCATTTGGATTGTAAACATCTCTCACAACACAACAATTTATTCAAAATAGGTTTATTGTGAAATATAATGAGAACATTGGTTTAATCACCAAAACACAACATAATTATATATTTTAAATTTAGTTGTTTTAACTACCAGTTAATCCAATAGCAAACAATGCAAGATATGTGTTTTAAATTGCCCTTATAAGTGCTGAAGCAATATGATACAGTATTGTAAATGACAGCAGATTACACAGTTTTCATTCGCCACTTACATTAGCCAACAAAATTGACAGAAAATCTATAATTTCCATAATATCTATCCAATATATAATCAAAGGTGTGATCAATGAAGACATCATCTACAATCATTCATACAAATATAAACTGTATTTTTAAGATATAATTGCAACATGGGTGCAGGTATATGGTCACAAATCAGGGATGGGCCCAAAACCATGCCTGACCCACCTCTGCATGGTGGAACCTGAAACTTTCCCACACAATGATATTGGTGACCCCTTCACCTAGACAGGCCTGTTCAATTTAATCGAGAAACACAATGTGTGCAGCATTTTAGGATTCAAGTAATGGCATAGGTCCTACCACACCATCTTCAGAGATAGCTGTGCACATGGAGATGTTTCCCCCATGTTGACCAGGCACTTGGACGGTCACCTGTTGGCAGATGAGGTTCTGCCCACGGCGCCAAGTTTTGGCCAGGTTGAAGCCTGCTTCATCAACAAAGACATACTTGTGATGGTTCACTGCAGCATCAAGCACCATCACCCTCTAAAAATAATATTTTTACAGTACAGTTCCAATATGATATTGTGAAGTAGCATGTGCATCAAATAGTAACAGAAATACAGTATATAGTGCTGTACCTAAACATAGTCTGCCCGCAGTTGTTTCACCCAGTCATTGTTTGTCTCAAAAGGCACCAGGTAAATTTGTTTCTGAGATACCTGGTGCCTCTTCAACAAGCGAGTGATTGTTGGTAGGCTGATGGATGCCACATTGGCAAAGGTGTCATCATTCTCCTCAATGGCCTGCTTAATTCCGTGCAGCCATATGTCATTCCTGACCCTCACCATTTCCACCACTGTCCACTCCTGCTGGTCGGTCAGCACACAGCCATGGCCACCACCATGGTGTCTTCTGTCAATTCTGAGGGTATAACAGAGTGTACAGTCAATAGATGTGCATGCATTACAATATGTAATTTACTGTAAATGTAATGGTAAAGCACAGTGCACATCCTGCAGACTTACCCCATACATAACATTATTTTGGCGAAATGTTCTCATGATCGAATTGACACCACAGTCTTTTCAGATTGTCATTATTTGAACTAATCTGGCAGCCTCTGCAATGGTAAGGCCTCTGTTTACCACACAGTCATGATTATGGCCCGGACTTCATGACTTCATGAGACAGTTCCTTGCTGTCTGTCTCCCTCTCTCCGATGTCCACCTCTTTGAGGGGGCCCACACCCACCTTTATCACCTCTTTGATGGGGTCCATGCTTGGATTAAGTGATGGTCAACTGTATTTTTGAACAAATGAGGAGTGAATCATATGAAAAGTATTGTGAGTGTTGCATTGTGAAAGGCAATTACTTTATTTGAAAGGTATTTCAAGATGAAACACTCATTATGTTTGGAGAAAAAGCTACTGTGTGATTTTGTGTGTTGTACTTGGTCAATTGTAAAAATGTAAAATACATGTTTAAAAAAATACAAAAAAGCCTTTTTGATGATCTGTTTGGAGTTTTGTATTAAGAGTTGTGACATTTTGTGAAGTTAGTGTGGGTGGCGTGGAGAAATTATTGTTGTCCATCAGTAATGAGAAACCACCTGGTATTGACAACGTAGATGGAAAGCTACTGAGGATGGTAGCAGACTATATTACCACTCCTATTTGTCATATCTTTAATCTGTTTGTCCTCAGACCTGGAGGGAAGCCAAAGTTGTTCCGCTACCCAATAATGGCAAAGCACCCTTTACTGGTTCTAACAGCTGACCAATCAGCTTGCTCCCAACTCTTAGCAAACTTTAGGGAAAAAATGGTGTTTGACCAGATACAATGCTATTTCTCTGTAAACAAATTAACAACAGACGTCCAGCATGCTTATAGAGAAGGGCTCTCAACATGTACTGCACTGACACAAATGACTAATGAAGAAATTGATAATAAGAAGATTGTGAGTGCAGCCTTTGATATTATTGACCATAACCTGTTGTTGAAAAGACATGTGTGTTATGGCTTTTCAACCTCTGCCATATCATGGATTCAGAGCTATCTATCTAATAGAACACCGAGGTTTACTTTATTGGAAGCTTCTCTAATGTTAAACGTGTAAAGTGTGATTGTACGGTACACTTAGCCCTCTCCTCTTTTCTATTTTTACCAATGACCTGCCACTGGCATTAAACAAGGCCTGTCTGTCTACACTGTATATATGCTGATGAATCAACCCTATACGTGTCAGTTTTAGAATGGGTGGCCAGTAATAAACTGGTTCTGAACATCTCTAAAAGTAAGAGCATTGTATTTGGTACAAATCATTCCCCCAATTCTAGAATCTGGTAATGAATGACGTGACTGTTGAGCAAGTTGAGGAGACTAAATTATTTGGTATTACCTTAGATTGTAAACTGTCATGGTCAAACATATTGATTCAATGGTTGTAAATATGGGGAGAGGTCTGCCCAATAAAGAGATGCTCTACTTTTTCTTTTTACATTTAATCATATTAGGGATTAAAACCAGCATAATGGAGACCCTCGATGCACACACAAGGTGAGGGAGCCCTGACAAATTTATGAACCCAGCTAAACACTCACCAATAGTTTCTTGAATGTTATGAGCCTACCAAATCATGCATGCTTATTTATCTGGTATTTTAATATTAACAGTTGCACACCACTAAGGAAAACGGAGTAAAGCATTTATGATCACTACCTGCTTTGCTCAGTTCTTGTTTAGAACCATTTCTTATACTGTACCTTTCAGACTACTATGCTGTTCATGACTGCGTGCCTGCAGTAGTTCAGTCAACACGTGGAAGGGTCATAGTGAAACAGACCAACAACCCAACACTGATGAAGAATCTGTTTGTCCATGGGAATGATCCTGACTCTATCAGCCTGTTCTAGGTAATGGTGCGTCACCTTATCATAAAAATGAATTATTTCATATGCGCTATATATCTTCAACAAACCCCATAAAACAACCCCCCTCTCTGTAGCTCAAATTAACACTTGTTGTGTTTGTGGACAGTCATTTTAATGTGTTCACCGTGTGAACTGGCTACTTTATGACCACAAGCCCAGGTGGGTCATTTCTCACACACATTGAGTATTAAGGGATTTCTCGCATTCAGGATTTTATGGGCGCTATAAGGATGTTTAAAGGCCTGCCTTTAGGTATATAAACTGTCCTGTTTTGGGACTGTGTCATCGTCAAGGGGAAGGTGAAACATGGAGATTGCTACCACTCTTCTTGTTCTTTGCTCTGTGATAGTCTCACACGGAACTCAAGGTAATGTATTCACTTGTACTGCACTGTATATATGTTTTGTTGGTATCGATCTCTCATTGTAAGTGTTGTTTGTTCGTAACAATGGCTTCCATTTGTGTATGATTATAGGGTTGTTGTAACACCTCTGGTGTCTCTCTCTTATGCAAAGGTTCATATTCAATTACTCTTACTTTCTCATTGCAGGTCAGTGGGACACATGGACCACAGCAGGTAAGTTCTGTTGATGAGCTGATTTCTTACCCCAAATAACATATAGTCCTGTCTTTTTGCTTTGTACCAATTTCTAGAAATGACTTAATGAGATGAAGAAAGACTGCACTCCTCAGGGTCAATACAAATGTCAGATGTATTGTGCAATGACCATACGTTTGCAAAGGTTTAATTATTTTCACTAATCTGACACCTTCCCGCACTTTAGCATGTATGTTAGGTGTGCAGTGCAGTAGTAACAGTACTACATGGAAGCTAATGACATTTGTGTTTACAGAACCTTGGAGAACAGTTGACCCATCAGGTATTCCAATCTCTGAATTTTGCTACTATTTCTGAGCTGTGTTTATGTTGCTCTGTTTATCAACAATTTTGATGAACTAACCCATGTTTGTTTATTCCTCTTGTTCGTTAAAATACTTCACTGTATCAACATTCCAATGAATCAACATAGTTTTTTATTGTGTCAGTCGACACTGCCAGTCAGTCTCTGTCGAACTTCTCATTCTTAACGTTGTCACTTTTTGGTTGTTTTGCTCAGGCACCAGTGCCCCATGTGGTGGCTACCTGACTGCATCAAAGGGCCAATTCAACAGCCCCAACTACCCCAGAAACTACCCCAACAATGCCGACTGTACATGGAACATTCAGACCCCATCGGGCAGCCAAATCGTTCAGCTGGAATTCCTCTATGTCAAGTAAGTAGGTTTTGGTTCATGTTTATTCTTAAACTTGGATATGTTAGAAAACCCTCAAAATCCATAATTTGGTCTTTCAAATGATCACCTATCTAGAAAATGATTTGATAAGTGAAAGCAAGTCCAGGACACTAATCAGATCAGTCACCAGAGGTAATAAGTGCTACGTTAGCAGCGTATATTAGGCAGCCACCTCCATTGTACGCCATTCATCTTTCCTGTCTCCGACCACAGTCTTGAGGGTGACTTCAACTGTAAGTATGATTCCATCTCCGTGTACGATGGCTATTCCGCCTACAACCGACTCCTGGGAAAGCTGTGTGGAGGACAAAGCTCAACCTTTTACTCCACCGGAAGTTCAATAACTGTGCGATTCACAAGTGACAGCTCCTCAACGTACAAGGGGTTTCAAGCAGAGTATCGTGTCGTAGGTAAGGAATTGAGATTAAGAAAATATATGTAAAGAGACATTAACTGCATACAGTGCATTCTGAAAGCATTCAGACTCCTTCCCTTTTTCCACATTTTGTTACGTTACAGACTTATTCTGAAATTGATTAACCAAAAGATGTTCAATACCCCATAATGACAAAGTGAAACTGTTTTTTAGAAATCCTTGCAAAGGTATTAAAAATAAAAAAACTGAAATACATGATTTACTTAAGTATTCAGACCCTTTGCTATGAGACTCGAAATTGAGCTCAGGTGCCTCCTGTTTCCATTGATCTACTTTGAGATGCTTCTATAACTTGATAGGAGTCCACCTGTGGTCAATTCAATTGATTGGACATGATTTGGAAAGGTACACACCTGTCTATATAAGGTCCCACAGTTGACAGTGCATGTCAGAGCAAAAACCAAGCCATGAGGTCGAAGGAATTGTCTGTAGTGCTCCGAGACAGGATTGTGTCAAGGCACAGATCTGGGGAAGAGTACCAAAACATGTCTGCAGCAGAAGGACCCCAAGAACACAGTGGCCTCCATCATTCTTAAATGGAACAAGTTTGGAACCACCAAGACTCTTCCTAGAGCTGGCCGCACAGTCAAACTGAGCAATCGGGGGAGAAGAGCCTTGGTCAGGAAGGTGACCAAGAACTCCGATGGTCATTCTGACAGAGCTCCAGAGTTCCTCTGTGGAGATGGGAGAACCTTTCAGAAGGACAACCATCTCTGCCACACTCTACCAATCAGGCCTTTATGGTAGAGTGGCCTGAATGCCAAGCATCACTTCTGGAGGAAACCTGGCACCATCCCTACGGTATAACATAGTGGTGGCAGCATCATGCTGTTGGATGTTTTTCAGCGGTAGGGATTGGTAGGCTAGTCAGGATCAAGGGAAAGATGAATGCACAAAAGTACAGAGATATTCTTGATGACAACCTGCTCCAGAGTGCTCAGACCCTTAGACTGGGGCTAAAGTTCACCTTCCAACAGGACAATGATCCTAAGCACACAGCCAAGCCTACTCAAGAGTGGCTTCGGAACAAGTCTCTGAATGTCCTTGAGTGGTCCAGCCAGAGCCCGGACTTGAACCTGAGCGAACATCTCTGGTGAGACCTGAAAATAGCTGTGCACTGACACTCCCCATCCAACCTGACAGAGCTTGAGAGGATCTGCAGAGAAGAATGGAAGAAACTCCCCAAATATAGGTGTGCCAAGCTTGAAGCGTTATACCCAAGAAGACTTGAGACTGTAATCGCTGTGCTTCAACAAAGGACTGAGTAAAGGGTCTGAATACTTGGGTAAATTATTTCTGTTTTATTTTTAATACATTTGCAAAAAAGTCTAAACCTGTTTTTGCTTTGTCATTATGGGGTATTGTATGTAGATTGATGGGGGGAATGAACAATTTAATACATTTTAGAATAAGGCTTAAAAAAGTTAAGGGGTCTGAATACTTTCCGATTGCACTGTAGGTATTATTTTCCTCCCTGTACTCAAACATTACGCAAACATTTTAACTAAACAAATAATGATACATGCATACAAATGTGCTGATCATTTTAGCAGCTTGTTGGCTTGGTATCATTGCTGAATTATGATCAGTGAACTATGATTTGTCTGTTTGTTTTTCTTGTAGATGGAGGTTCTTGTAGACACAACTGTGGCTATCAGGTTGGCAACTGCTCCTGCTCATATTCCTGTGAATACAGGGGCAACTGTTGCCAGGACTATCAACGTAAGAGCAGGGAGTTAGGATCAAGTTTAGAATATTGTAACAGTGTGTGCTCCTCCCCTGTTAAAATGTTCCCTTCTGTGCCATTTTATCTACTTTGTATAGAGATCTGCTATGACACAACCACAGAACCCAGCACCACAGATGCAGGACCAACAGGTATTTCGTCAGCTGTGTTAGAATTTTACTTTACAGCTAGTGTATTTCAAAGCTTTTTGGAGAGCATGATGAAGATGTAACATAACATCTATTATTATTATTTCACCCTGCTGGTCATCTATGAACATTTGAACATCTTGGCCAAGTTCTGTTATAATCTCCACCCAGCACAACCAGAAAAGGACTGGTTCCTCTCTAGGTTTCTTCCTAGGTTATGTCCTTTCTAGGGAGTTTTTCCTAGCCACCATGCTTCTACACTTGCATTGCTTGCTGGTTGGGGTTTTAGGCCGGGTTTCTGTAAAACCTTCAGTTTTGCCAGTATATAGATTGGTGACCTGAACATGTTGTACATGTTTTAAAGCTTTGGTCTCAGAATTAATGTTACAGCAACTCAGAGTTAGTTTGAAAATTGCCTTCTCTCCTACAGCTCAGCCCTCCTGTAGGTACAACTGTGGTTATACTCTTGGAAGCTGTTCCTGCTCCAGCTCCTGTCAATACTATGGCAACTGTTGCTATGACTACAATGGTACGTGTCCAATACAACAGATAATATTGTATTGAGTGTATGGAACTCCTTTAAACAGAAACAGAACAGAAAACCTGGATTCAAAAAAGACACACACACTACATGTTCATTTAAAAAAATGTATGTCAATTGTACTCTTTTGTCTGTAATGTATTTTTCGTAATGTATCGGTCACCAGTAAGACTAGCTGTCGCCATTGGCGTCGGCTAATGGGGATCCTAATAAATCAAATAATATATGCACTTTAGCAAACATTTTTATCCAAAGCAACTTAGTCGTGCGTCCATAAACTTTACGTATGTGTGGTCCTGGGAAGCAAACAAACAACCCTAGCAATGCAAGCACCATGCTATACCAACTGAGACATACAGGACCAGATAGATCAGATGGGTTCAGGTATTGTCTGAGAAAGAGCACACTACAAAATGTGGATGAAGTCAAGACAAGAACACAAATATCTAACACCAAGACTTGTGTGCTCTTCAATTCTAAAATAAGTATGCAAAGTCTCAGATAATCAGAAAATAATTGTAAAAATGATATTGTAACACTCGTCCTCCATTAAAATGTTCCCTTCTGTGCCATTTTATCTACCTTGTATAGAGATCTGCTATGACACAACCGCAGAACCCAGCACCACAGATGCAGGACCAACAGGTATTTCTTCAGCTGTGTTAGAATTTTACTTTACAGCTAGTGTATTTCAAAGCTTTTTGGAGAGCATGATGAAGATGTAACATAACATCTATTATTATTATTTCACCCTGCTGGTCATCTATGAACATTTGAACATCTTGGCCAAGTTCTGTTATAATCTCCACCCAGCACAACCAGAAAAGGACTGGTTCCTCTCTAGGTTTCTTCCTAGGTTATGTCCTTTCTAGGGAGTTTTTCCTAGCCACCATGCTTCTACACTTGCATTGCTTGCTGTTTGGGGTTTTAGGCCGGGTTTCTGTAAAACCTTCAGTTTTGCCAGTATATAGATTGGTGACCTGAACATGTTGTACATGTTTTAAAGCTTTGGTCTCAGAATTAATGTTACAGCAACTCAGAGTTAGTTTGAAAATTGCCTTCTCTCCTACAGCTCAGCCCTCCTGTAGGTACAACTGTGGTTATACTCTTGGAAGCTGTTCCTGCTCCAGCTCCTGTCAATACTATGGCAACTGTTGCTATGACTACAATGGTACGTGTCCAATACAACAGATAATATTGTATTGAGTGCATGGAACTCCTTTAAACAGAAACAGAACAGAAAACCTGGTTTCAAAAAAGACACACACTACATGTTCATTTAAAAAAATGTATGTCAATTGTACTCTTTTGTCTGTAATGTATTTTTCGTAATGTATCGGTCACCAGTAAGACTAGCTGTCGCCATTGGCGTCGGCTAATGGGGATCCTAATAAATCAAATAATATATGCACTTTAGCAAACATTTTTATCCAAAGCAACTTAGTCGTGCGTCCATAAACTTTACGTATGTGTGGTCCTGGGAAGCAAACAAACAACCCTAGCAATGCAAGCACCATGCTATACCAACTGAGACATACAGGACCAGATAGATCAGATGGGTTCAGGTATTGTCTGAGAAAGAGCACACTACAAAATGTGGATGAAGTCAAGACAAGAACACAAATATCTAACACCAAGACTTGTGTGCTCTTCAATTCTAAAATAAGTATGCAAAGTCTCAGATAATCAGAAAATAATTGTAAAAATGATATTGTAACACTCGTCCTCCATTAAAATGTTCCCCTCTGTGCCATTTTATCTACCTTGTATAGAGATATGCTATGGCACAACCACAGACTCCCTCACCACAGCTGCAGATCCAGCAACAACCGGAGGTATTTCTTCAGCTGTGTTAGAATTGTACTTCACAACTAGTGTAGTTCAACAAAATTAACATATTTTGGTCAAATATTTTTTTTGGGGGGGGGGGTGTCTATGTCCACAGCCACAGGTATTTATCTTCATCTAGCTTGCTGATCTGTGTAAAAAAAAAAAATCTGACAATATTAATAATACGAAAACAATCATCAAATGCTGTTCATGAACTTTGGTCACAAATGAGGTCTGTCCAATACACTAGGTTGGGGTTCCTGTAGATACAGCTGTGGTTCTTATGCCGGTGGTTGCTCCTGCACCTCATCCTGTCGATACAATGGCAATTGCTGTCATGACTACAATGGTATGATGTTAAAGAGCTGTTTATGATTGTTAGTATTTGGGAAGGCTCACATTGTCTATGCTAATGTCCATCCCTATCTTTCCTTCTCACAGATTATTGCCAGAGCACAACATACGAAACTGGTACAACCTCAGGTATTTCTCTCCCAAAACTTACACCCAAATTTGAAAACCCTCAGCTTTGGCATCATCTAGTTTGGTGACCTGTGTAGAAAATGTTGTGCTGTTAATGTTCTCAAGATTCTGTCAAAGAAGTGGTGTTATTGTAAAGTGGTGTTATTATTGCCTCCTGCAGAGGCTTCCTGTAGGTACAACTGTGGTTTCAATCTTGGAAGGTGTTCCTGCTCCAGCTCCTGTCAATACTATGGCAACTGTTGCTATGACTACAACAGTACGTGTCTAATACAGTAGATCAGATGGGTCCAGGTATTATCCGTGAAAGAGCACACTGTAAAGATGGCAAATATGTGGAGAAATTCTGGATAAAAATACAATTCCCTGTTGCCAAGACTTGGGTTGCCCTTCCACTCTAAGTAGACCTATGCAAAATATGTCCCAGCTAATCTGAAAATAATATTGAGTCATACATTCAGTTAAAATGCAGTTGAAGTTTAGCTTTAAAAAAAATCTTCAACAATGAATACCAGACACACTCCCTAAATGACTGTGAGCTTTAAGCACAATTGCATTTACCCAGTTTGGTTTGGATATTGTTAATTCCTATTTTTTTCCCTTCACATAGCGTACTGCCCCACCACCCCACCAGAATCAACAGGTATTAACATTTCCCACATCATCCATTTAAAAAAGGATTTGATCTAATAGGCTGTATAATGACAGAACAATACAAGTAGACATCAATGTGTTGCACAAACGTAACTAACTGAACCTTTCTTGATGACAAATGTGATTTCCTGAAGATTATCTACAGGAAATCACATTTGGTGTCACAAGATGTCTGACTCTTGAATTCCAAATGGATTTTGAGTTTAATTTCTCTTCCCCAGTCTCAGGGACTCACCCCACCTGTGGAGGAAACCTGCATGACTCTGGGTCCATCTCAAGTCCATACTATCCAGAATATTACCATGACAACGCCTACTGTGTCTGGCATCTATCGGCCCCCTCTGGCCAAAGGATCTTCATGTCATTTACTGACCTGGAGTGAGTTAAGATTCCTCTTCAGAAATGGTTCCCTTGATTACCCTGGTTTGTTGCATCTTAATGTAAAAGATTTTAAAATGCTTCACCTTGACACTTCCCTTTGATTAACTATCTGATGGATTTCTATCATTCTGAATGTGCATGAAGACAGATCTTGAAATGGACCGTCCGTATTGACTATGAGTTCACATTTAGACATAATCTATAAGTGTATGCTCTTTGTTGGTTCAGGTTGGAGAACTGCTGCTCTTGTGATTACATCTCTGTGTACGATGGATCGTCTGTGACATCTCAAATGCTAGGCACAATCTGTGACTTAAACAACGACACCTCTTTGGCTGCCTACCACTCCACCTCTAACTACATGACAGTTCTCTTTCGCTCTGACCAATCAGTGGTCAGCAGGGGCTTCAGGGCCATGTTCAGCAGCTCCCTCGCATCAAACCAAGGTAGTCTGATTGATAATTTGGTGAAGTTAAGCAAACACTAAACATTTATTTATTCTGACATTGATATTATAGCTCCGGAGCCTCGGGTTGGTTTTATTTATGTTGTGGTGTTTCAGGTCGAGTGGACTGCTCCTCAGACAACATGAACATAGTGATCCAGAGATCCTACCTGCTCTCAATGGGCTACGATGGTTACAATCTGTACCTGAACGACCAGCATTGTAGACCTCAGGTCAACAGCTACCAGGTGGTGTTCAGCTTCCCAATCAATACCTGTGGTACCCAGCGAAAGGTAAATTAATTCAACAAACGCAAAGTGATTACCAGATTACGTAATGGTATATAAAAAGCTACATAGATATCTAGTGTGCTGCAAACACTGGATATAGTCACATAAACTATCATTCACATTTTCCAATAATTTTCTGTTTCTTGTCCAATAACCTTTTTTTTTATCTCACGCTCTAAACAGTTTGAGAAAGGGAGAGTCGAGTACATCAACGCCGTCCGTGCCTACCGGTCCGACTCAGGCGAGATTACGCGGCAGTCTCATTTTTTGCTGCACGTGGAGTGTCACATGGAGCAGGACACCATGGTCCAGGTTATGTACAAGACCAACGATGAGGGTAACGGTACCATAACAGGCACAGGCAGATTCAACAGCACCATGGCCTTCTTTACAAACAGCAACTTCTACAGTGAGATAACCCAGACTCCATACAAGATTACCCTCAACCAGAACATGTACGTCCAAGTCCGCCTGAGGAGGTCAGACAGCAGTCTACATCTGTTCCTGGACACCTGTGTGGCCTCTCCCTCACCTCATGACTTTCAAACCAGATCATATGACCTGGTGCGCAATGGGTAAGAAACAGGCACTGCTGATCTGACCTGCAGAAATTGTAGGGCCAAGAGATATTGCTGAGAAGGAAAATCTGTGTTTATACATTTTACGGGGTGCTTATTCTTCAAGGACACTCATAGGCTCTTGATTAAAAACATTTGTTTCTGATGCACCCACAGATGTAGGAGGGACCCCACCTACTACTCCTACACCTCTGGTACCAGTAGCTACGCCCGCTTCACCTTCCAGGCTTTCAAGTTCCTGCGAGCCGATGAGTCAGTGTACCTGCAGTGTAAAGTCACCATCTGCCAAGCTTCTGACTACAACTCCCGCTGCCGCCGAGGCTGCCGCACGCGCAAGGCCAGGGACCTGGGATCCTCCCAAGGGAGCCACACCCTGATCCTGGGCCCCATCCAGCTCAAAGGTCAACTCTTAGTAGGGCTATGATGTTATGATTTCTCTAGACGTTACCCTAACCTGTTCGCAAATTTGTATGGCTAATTTGCTGCTAATGTTTGCGTTAGGCTGTTGAAAACACTCAAACAATTAGGAGCAGTGGAGCACTCTGTAATACTGTTCTGAAAATGTTCCGGTATGTATATTATCACTCTGGTTTAGACTGTGCAGACACAAATGTATGCAAAAACAGGTCTTTCTTTTCCCTCCCCAGATCTGGAGAAGCCAGATGAGAAAGTGGCTGAGAAGGAGGAGATCCAGGCTAAGGTGGAACCTTAAGACTAAGCTGACCAGCCTCAACCAACTACTCTAAATCATTAATACTATAATTCTGATTAATTTCACCTGAGGCATTAAAGTAGCCATTAAAGTAGCCAATATTCATATTCACTACTGTACACTATAATCTTGTATCTCTCCTACTTTGGCTAAATGATTAAAAGCATTCAACAGACAATTATTGGTGTCTGACCATCTTATTCCATGTGCTAGCATTGAAATAGATCCAATGTGTGAACTTTTGAATTCTGACTGAATGTCAATTCATAGATACCAAGAAAAAGGACAAAGGACAGAAAAGATCTGTTAGAAAACACTTTACTTAGAAATGTGTTAATATTCCTCTCACATAAAACAATTTGTCATCCAAGGGGACATGATGATCGCCAAAACGCTTCTACATTCACCTGCTCTATCAAGATACAACACATTAAACAAAACTCCCAAGTTCTTCCCCTTTACGTAACCCCTCAATCATTGGACGCCTGTAAGCATGGTGACATGCAATTAGTCCTAGAAACAGTAACCATGTTCTCCACAAATGTTGCTATGCAGACACAACAGTATCCAATACAAAACAACCCTGCTAAGGCAGTAATCGTCACTTATCACAACACCTAACCGACCAGGAAATGTAGATTACAATGCTCAATAAATATCTAAGAAAGCACAGATCCCTAATATGCAATGCCTTGATTATAGAAGGACAGAAGAAATCCAAAAGGCATGGCATGTATGCTAAAACATGGCATCTCTGGTGCTACTTGGCAATTCTGGACTGAACGGGATTGACAAAAGAGAAAATATACGGTGATAATGCTTTGACAGTAGAGGTATTGGATCTCACAATGACATATTCCATTTAAATGTCACAATATAACACAATGTATAAGGTTAGGCTTTATCTTCCATGACACCCAATTAGCAAAAAGCTGATGGTTAAGGAAGGAAGGGCACTGTTTACAAATCCATCAAACGACAACATAACACCCG